>NC_052170.1:5455182-5743786 GCF_902713615.1 Scyliorhinus canicula
CCTCCTCCCGGGAGAACCTGGCCCCCCTCCTCCCCGGTGAGAAACCTGCCCCCCTCCTCCCCGGGAGAACCGGCCCACCCCTCCTCCCCGGGAGAACCTGCCCCCCTCCTCCCCGGGAGAACCTGCCCCCCTCCTCCCCGGGAGAACCTGCCCCCCTCCTCCCCGGGAGAACCTGCCCCCCTCCTCCCCGGGAGAACCTGCCCCCCTCCTCCCCGGGAGAACCTGCCCCCCTCCTCCCCGGGAGAACCTGCCCCCCCTCCCCGGGAACCGGCCCCCCCCTTCCAGGGGAACCTGTTCGTCCTCTCCGCCCCCCCCCCCCCCCTCGCCCGGGAGAACCTGCCCCCCCCCCCCCCTTTCCAGGGGAACCTGTCGTCCTCTCCCCCCCCCCCCCCCATCCAGTCTGTCCAGCCCTGTTACAATTTGATGCGTTCCAATGTGACCCCTCCTATTTGTCTAAAATCCAGTGAATTCAGGCCTAGTCGGCCCAATAGCTCCCCACATGACCATCCTGGCCTCCCGAGACTTGGGCTGATACAGTATCGCTGCACTCCCCGCGTATACCCTTGCGGAAGGAGAACAAAAGTACAGTACGTGTGACGGACATAATATGCAACTCTCTTATTGGGGCAATGGGCAACCAGCCTTTTATAGAGACGAATTCCCTTCCATCCAACCTCGACTCTCTGAAGCTGAATGGACCATTCCACCTGCCCACTATAGCTCAGATCGGTTAGCCCGAGACAATCAGTGTTTTAAGTTGACTCGCTTCTATGTAAAATATCTCCCACCATTTCTCCATGTTTTTGGTGCGTTTTAAATTGGCTACTCCGAGTTACTGATTCCTCAACTAGTCTTAAAATCCTTTGAGTTTTACATCTGTTAAATCTCTCTCTGCTCCAGTTGTGTCGCTGATGACACCCTGTGGTGTTTGGTTCCTTTCATTTTATTTATTTCCCTCCCAGTTTTCTGTTTATAGTTTTAAGCTTTGCAGTTGCTGTGGCAACAAGGAACGGGCCTTATTGATCCAATGTCCTGAACCCACCCACTCAAAACATTTCTCGTGTGCAATGGAGGCTTGTGCATTAAATGAGAATGTGTTTGTCGGCCTGAGGGTAGTGCTCAGGCAGATTTTGCCACCAATTTGAAGACGCTGCTTTTCTCTCCCCCTGCAGGACTTGATGTTCTGTTTGCCTGTGAGCTGCGACTGATGTTCTTTCTCTGGTCTGTTAGGTCACCCTTAAAAGACCACAGGTGCACCTGTTCCACCTATCTTTAACATAGAACATAGAACACTACAGAACAGGCCCTTCGGCCCTCAATGTTGTGCCGAGCCATGATCACCGTACTCAAACCCACATATCCACCCTATCCCCGTAACCCAACAACCCCCCCCTTAACCTTACATTTATTAGGACACTACGGGCAATTTAGCATGGCCAATCCACCTAACCCGCACATCTTTGGACTGTGGGAGGAAACCGGAGCACCCGGAGGAAACCCACGCACACACGGGGAGGACGTGCAGACTCCGCACAGACAGTGACCCAGCCGGGAATCGAACCTGGGACCCTGGAGCTGTGAAGCATTTATGCTAACCACCATGCTGCCGTGCTGTCCTTTGCTGCAACCTTCCCCACCCGTACGAAACGTTTAATCTGTGGGGCGCCTCGGCTTCGGCCAATCCTGTCCTCCACCTGAAGTTCATCCAGCTGCCCTTTCTGGCAGATCTCGCTGAATAGTAATTCAGAGTGGAAGGAACGGGCCTTCCGCACCTGAGGCTGAACGTAGCGTCCGCAACTGCCTGCCACATTGAGATCAGTTCACTGCGCTCGACCAGGAATTAGACACTGGACTGTGTCTGCAACTTGCCCAACTCATTCTCTGCACATTCCTTGTTGTTTTCCTGATGGCCAAATGAGGATAGTTGTCATAACTTCATCAAACAATAAAAGTATTCCAAATAATGTGACCTTATTACAATATATATAACGTAGCTCATGACTGGATGTGCCAAGTTTAGTTAGTGAGGCTGCTCTGTGATGTACATTTTGCATTAAAAGAATGCAAATGTTATTGGCAATTTTGCTGAATGCAGTCTCAGAAATAATTGTTTTTCTGGGGATCATAAAATACTTAATGCTTTAGGTCGCTGATCTTTGGCTAGAAATCGTTGACCTGCAACATTAACATTATAGACTTGTATTTTACATCTGATGGTCACTAGAGAATTGTAAGCAGCTCACTTGCTTGTTCGCCTCTTCGTTGGCATCCTGCCTCTTGGACAACAATTTAGACATGTCTCCGGTTGTTGAAGTCAGGAGTGATCAATATTTTGGCATTTACCCTTCCTGGAGTATAACAAAATTGCACGGTATGAGTATCTAAAATAATTAATTCTTTACATTGAAGATGCTTTCTTTGAGCTCCGTGCGTATAATCTACTTCCACGGAGAACCAATAAGTTTAATCTAATCGCCAGAATGAACTACATTAGCAACAAAGAAATAGCTTTACAGTTACAACAGTTAAGTGAATGAAGAAACTTTAACTTGCTTCCTAAATCTACCTCTATATTCCAATTAAACAAACCTATATTATACCACTCATGAATAAAGTTCACAACCAGGGTTTTACTTGCTTTTCTCTGTGCAGAATTGTTGGAGAGCGCACCTTCAGAACCAAACTGAAACACCCGTGTTCAGATTAGAATCCAGGACCTACGGACTCTTCAGACAGACCTGGCTCCTCCCATTAACTGCATCAGCTGTACTGAAAACAGTGGCATTCTTTTGTCTCTTCTTCCAGGATGTCCCTTGGGTGGGACTAAACACAATACCCCTCATAAATTATCTACACCCAGGGGTCCTTCAAACCTAAACAATATTCCATTAGTTAGCTGTCTGCAAACAAGTAAATGCTTCTCACGATCTATTAGCAGAATACTTCACCTGTCAATCAATGATTACCTCACTTTTACAACAATTTAATCACCACCCTAGCAGTCATGCTGTCTGTATGCATCTTAACCCAGGTTTTTAATAACATTACTGCAACAAATATAAAATATGACCATTCCTTATATTCATCACAGTTGTGCATGGAAATCGCCACAATTATTAGCAATAGGCCCCAGGTCAAGCATATCGGCTTGTATAACCAGCTTTGTGGCGCCGAGATTATCCTATTAACGTGGCATTAATTGGAACTTGCAAACTAGAATTGAGCTCCGGTGTTGAATGTATCAAAAATTTAAATTATTGAGCTGATGCGATGTAAGTTACTGTAAAGTATATGTTTTGTATCATTGCCCTCAGGTGTTTATTAATGGGCTTTTTTTGTAATATAACTGGCCGAGGACTGGATTTGGCGTTGAAATTTATGCACATTTCCTGGTGTACATAACTTTGGGCAGAAATGCTTTGATATATTGATAATCTGTCCTCTATAAGACTGTCCTGGGTTGTTGCAGATTGCGAGGTAATAAACAGAGTGAAATAATTTCCTTGTACCCATCAGTATCTCGACCCCTGTTGTGTGAATTTCAGTTCCCTTGTGTTTTCTTAGCTTTTTTACATTTTCCTGCCTTGTGCCTGTTAACCGGAATTGTCCATCGGTGCCAGGCTGCGGCTTTGTGCACTTTGAGTAATTGGAGGTCAAATGCAATGTCGCATTCATTGGAAGGGAGGAATTGTGTACGTCTAGCTTAAAAACTGAAATCCTCCAACTCCCTCTCCTAACGCCACCTCTTCAGGAGCAATTAGGGATGCACAGCAAATGTTGGCCTAGCCTGGGCCAATTGCATCAAATGAATGGGTAAATAAAAATTGCAAAACTATTTGAGATACAAACTATTTGTCCCTCTTAACACATTTTGACTTGAGAAGTAACCAGGAAGGACCAGATAGTGCAATGGATCGCGATCCAATCCAGGCTGATTTATTTCTAGGTGCACCAGCCGCAGGATGGGAGAATCTCCATTATGTTGTTGGGAATACGCACTGAAAATAGTCCAAAAGTTGTGGGAAAGCACCATGTGATGGCTTGTTGGTTGTATTGCTGAACTTGGCTAATTCAAATTTATTGCCAGGTTTAAGCGGGAATAAATCAGCCGGGCAGTGTAACACAACCCTTCTTAACTTGACCCCATCTGCTCCGAAACAGTTAACTAATCAGTAGCCCACTGAATACAACACCCAAATAAGAGTTTGCAATGGAAAGCTTTGTGCAAAACCAGTCTCTTGGGGTCCGTCCCTCTTGGCTCCGGCCTGTATGGTGGTAACCCAAAGTGGGGGAGCTGAGTGTGGCATGCCAGCCTGGAGAGATACTTCCTATCGATGTTCAGCCTGGTTGTCACATTTAATCACAGCCCTCTCACTTCAGTTGGCGTCCTGCAGTGATGTACTAGAAACTTCCGCATGTAAACAGCTTAGGCAAACAAAGCCTAACTGAATATTACTCAACTTAATTCGGTTCAGACCTTCGAGTCATCTCTTTACTTTCAGACTAGTGCACAGAGACACAAAAGATTTCCAAATAGAGATGCCTACCTCGGTAAAGCCTTAGTGCCTTAGCCATACTGAGGATTCATATCGAAATGCCACCGGCCACTTAATTCACAGATTTTCAGGGGCTGAAATGGAAATTGTTAAATATAAATAACACAGGAGCGAAAAAAAGGTCTAATGCATTGCAGCACTGTAGCACAGAATTCCCTAAGAACTGAAACTAATTTCTCCTGGAATCCCTCATTTACTCACGTCAAATGGCAATACAAAGAACAAAGAACATTACAGCACAGGAACAGGCCCTTCGGCCCTCCCAGCCTGCGCTGATCCAGATCCTTTATCTAAACCTGTCTCCTATTTTTCAAGGTCTACTTCCCTCTGTTCCCACCCATTCATATACCTGTCTAGATGCTTCTTAAATGATGCTATCGTGCCCCCCTCTACCACCTCCGCTGGTAAAGCGTTCCAGGCACCCGCCACCCTCTGCGTAAAAAACTTTCCACGCACATCTCCCTTAAACTTTCCCCCTCTCACCTTGAAATCGAGACCCCTTGTAACTGACACCCCCACTCTTGGGAAAAGCTTGTTGCTGTCCATCCTGTCCATACCTCTCATAATTTTGTAGACCTCAATCAGGTCCCCCCTCAACCTCCGTCTTTCCAACTGAAAACAATCCTAATCTACTCAACCTTCTCATAGCTAGCACCCTCCATACCAGGCAACATCCTGGTGAACCTCCTCTGCACCCTCTCCAAGGCATCCACAGTCCTTCTGGTAATGTGGCGACCAGAACTGCACGCAGTATTCCAAATGTGGCCGAACCAAAGTCCTATACAACTGTAACATGACCTGCCAACTCTTGTACTCAATACCCCGTCCGATGAAGGCAAGCATGCTGTATGCCTTCTTGACCACTCTATCGACCTGCGTTGCCACCTTCAGGGTACAGTGGACCTGAACTCCCAGATCTCTCTGTACATCAATTTTCCCCAAGACCCTTCCATTGACCATATAGTCCGCTCTTGAATTTGATCTTCCAAAATGCATCACCTCCCATTTGCCTGGATTGAACTCCATCTGCCATGTCTCTGCCCAACTCTCCAATCTATCTATATTTTGTTGTATTCTCTGACAGTCCTCGCTATCTGCAACTACACCAATCTTAGTATCATCTGCAAACTTGCTAATCAGACCACCTATACCTTCCTCCAGGTCATTGATGTAGATCACAAACAGCAGTGGTCCGAGCACGGATCCCTGTGGAACACCACTAGTCACCCTTCTCCATTTTGAGACACTCCCTTCCACCACTACTCTCTGTCTCCTGTTGCCCAGCCAGTTCTTTATCCATCTAGCTAGTACACCCTGAACCCCATACAGCTTCACTTTTTCCATCAACCTGCCATGGGAAACCTTATCAAACGCCTTACTAAAGTCCATGTATATGACATCTACAGCCCTTCCCTCATCAATTAACTTTGTCACTTCCTCAAAGAATTCTATTAGGTTTGTAAGACATGCCCTTTCCTGCACAAAACCATGCTGCCTATCACTGATAAGTCTAGTGGGTTTGAACTTTGATCCAATCATGGGAGTCTTGCCCTTGCATGTGTTGCTTGTCTGGATTACATTTGCACTTGATCTGTACAGAGGCTGCACTGTTCAGATCGGGGAGGGGCACACTCCATCAGCCTCTGACATCCAAGGCTCTCCCCCAAGGGAAAAAAGCATAATGTTATGGGCCAGGGTTTAGAGAACCCCAAAGTGTATCATGGTGTTCACCTGACCCACAGCTTTTAATAGATTGTGGTATGGGGAGCACACGGCCCACTCTACAGGTGTGGTACAGCAGAAATAGAAAAGTATTTTTTAAAGCAAAACAATGTTTATTCTATGAACTCAAGTTAACCTTTTGAAACATACAGTGAACATCTTGGTAACCATCAATTCAAATACAACCCCCAAAGAATACAACACTAAGTAATCCTTAATAACTTCCCAAACAACATCCAGAAGACAGAAGAAACACCTTTTAACAGAAGCACATCAGGTTTACATTCACTACTGAAAACATTTATTATTCGGAATTCACCAAATGATCAAGAGATAGTCTTTTCATGGCAGAGAGATGAACAGTCCAACTGTCTGGCTTCAGCTGCAACACTGAAAACAAAACTAAAACACACCCGGCAACCTGCTCAAAAACGAAAGTAAAAAGCTGACAGACAGCCCAGCTCCACCCACACTCTGTCAGCACTGCAGTAGTAAACACCCATTTCCTAAAGGTACTCTCACTACAGATATTTATATGCAGACCCATTTATAAACAGCCATTTCTTAAAGGTACTCTTGCATAACATTAAGTAGATGCTAAATCATTGTAAAGCAGTGACAAACACTGTAGTTCAAACTGGCACTGTTGTGATTGTCAACTGCAGTTACACGTAATTTATACTTTATGCTTATGAACATCACGCCAGGGTCCCAGGTTCAAGTCGCATCGGGTGACTGTGTGACGATTTTACTTTCTCCCCATGTCTACGTGGGTTTCCTCTGGGGTCTCCGGTTTCCTCCGACAGTCCAAAGAAGTGCGTTGGGCGGGGTCTCATCTCTGTTGCAGCAAGGTTGTGGGTTCAAGCTCCATCATTGGGCTTTGGCCGTATCATCTAGGCTGGCTGGTGAGTAAATGTTGTACTGTTGGAGGTGATGTCTTTTTGATGCAGTATTAAAATGGGACTGCGTCTGCTTCCCATTCGACTCTTCACTTCTAAAAATAACAGTGGCCAATCCACCTAACCTGCACGTCTTTGGACTGTGGGAGGATCTTTCTATATTGAGACCATTACAACAGTGACTACATTTTGAATGTGCTTAATTGGTTGTAAAGTGCTGTGGGATATCTTGGTTTGTGAAAGGTGTCACAGAAGCATAAGCTGAATTCCATGTGTCTATGGATTGGCACCTTAGCCTTAGGGCAGCAAGGTAGAACTGTTGCTTCATAGCGCTAGGGTCCCAGGTTCGATTGCGGACTTGTGTCACAGTGCGGAGTCTGCGTGCTCTCCCCATGTGTGTGTGGGTTTCCTCCGGGTGCTCCGGTTTCCTTCCACAAGTCTCGAAAGACGTGCTGATAGGTGAATTGAACATACTGAATTCTTCCTCTGTCTACCCGAACAGGCGCCGGAGTGTGGCAACTAGGGGATCTTCACAGTAACTTCATTGCAGTGTTAATGTAAGCCTACTTGTGACAATTAAGATTATTATTATTATTTCAGAGCAATGGGGAGAAGGTGAATGGAGAGGAGGAGGAGGAAAGAAAAGCCATTTGAGTGAGACTGTGAGGTTGCTTCTGTTGGTTTGTGTCTTGGCATTTCTGACCTGTTGGTCTCTCTTTTGTAGGTCGTATTTACTTCTTCAATCACATAACTAATCGGAGTCAGTGGGAGCGTCCAAAAGTAGGTGGGAGTTACAATTCTGTTGAACCTGACAAAGTTCGCTGTTCCCACCTGTTAGTGAAGCACAACCAGTCACGCCGTCCTTCTTCCTGGAGACAGGAGGAGATCACACGCAGCAAAGAGGAGGCACTAGAGACGTTAAACGGTAAGCTGATGACGAGCGAACGTGTGTGTGTGTGTGGTTCTGCAGCTCTAGATTTTTCTATGGCGTTCAAACCAAATGGGATTGTAGTGGTAAGGTCACTGGGCTAGTAATCCAGAGGCCCAGGCTAATGTTCTCGGGACATGGGTTCGAATCCCACCGCGGCAGCTGGCGAAACTTCAATTCAATTGATAAATCTAGAATTCTAAAGCTAGTGTCAGTAATGGTGACCATGAAACTATCATCGATTGTCGTTAAAAACCCATCTGGTTCACTAATGTCCTTTTAGGAAGGAAATCAACCATCCTTACCCGGTCTGGCCTACACGTGACTCCAGACCCAGACAGCGACGCAGTTGACTCTGAACTGCCCCCCCCCCCCCCCCCCCCCCCACACACACACACACACACACGCGCACACGCACACTGAAATGGCTGAGCAAGCCACTCAGTTCAAGAGCAATTAGGGATGGGAAAAAACTGCTGGCTCAGCCAGCGCCGCCCACATCCCATGAAAGAATGAAGGAAAAAAATTAGGCCGGCACAGTGGTTAGCACTGTTGCTTCACAGCGCCAGGGTCCCAGGTTCGATTCCCGGCTTGGGTCACTGCCTGTGCGGAGTCTGCACGTTCTCCCCGTGTCTGTGTGGGTTTCCTCCGGGTGCTCCGGTTTCCTCCCACAAGTCCCGAAAGACGCGCTGTCAGGTGAATTGGACATTCCGAATTCTCCCTCTGTGTACCCGAACAGGCGTCGGAGTGTGGAGACTAGGGGCTTTTCACAGTAACTTCATTGCAGTGTTAATGTAAGCCTACTTGTGACAATAATAGTTATTAAATTTTAAACTAATTTGTAACTTGGATTTTAATTTAATTCGGGAGGGGAGTACATTGCCTGATGCAGCAAGTTGCAAATATTACCCTTGAGCTAATGCTAGTTAGTGCCAATTGGGTGTCATAATGTTGTTATGGGCCAGGGTTTAGAGAACCCCAAAGTGTATCATGGAGTTCTCCTGACCCACAACTTTTGCTAGATTGTAGTATGGGGAGCACACGGCCCACTCTACAGGTGTGGTACAGCAGAAATGGAAAAGTATTTTTTAAAGCAAAACAATGTTATTCGATGAACTCAAGTTAACCTTTTTAAAACATACAGTGAACATATTAGCAACCATTAACTCAAATACAATCCCCAAATAATACAACACCAAGTAATGCGTACGCTGTCCTTTTAACATCCAGGACTTATAAAAAAACATAACCTTTAACAGAAGCACGTTAGGTTAAAGTCACTACTGAAAACATTTATATTTTTGAATTCACCAAATGATCAAGAGACAGTCTTTAATGGCAGAGAGATCAGCAGTACACCTGCTTTGTGTGGCTTCAGCTCCAACACTGAAAACAAAACTAAAACCCACCCTGCAGCCTGCTCAAAAACCAAAGTTAAAAAGCTGACAGACAGCCCAGCTCCACCCACACTGACATCATTGCAGTAGTAAACACCCATTTTTTAAAGGTACTGTCACTACAGATATTTATATACACACCCATTTATAAACACCCATTTCTTAAAGGTACTCTCACATGACAATTTACATATGTAATCTCCGCTTTGGGTTCTTCCCATGCCCCGACTTTGGCTGGCTGGCCAAGGGAGCCCATATCTACGCAGATTTAATAATGTTTTTATCCCACCATAAACCCATTCTGGGTCTGTATTTTTACCCACCAGTTTATTTGAGCCATGCACCTCGAGACCAGGTGGGGATACACAGCTTAGTGCTCGAATAGAGATAGAGAGAGGAGCAATAAGGGCATGGAGTATATCTGTATTTCTAGTCAGAACTCAAGTCACGACTCGCAGTCATAATGCCTCATCTCAGTTTCTGCCTGACCAGTGTGTTTGCAGAAACTTTGTTGAAGCCTTGGGCATATGATGACTTATTTTGAGATTAAACTATATATTTTTAATATGCTTGTGAAAGTCGAGTGTGTGGTTCATAAACCACATTGTTATCTCCATGCTAACTGGAAGAGCTGCAGCATACAGACCGGCTGCCTTCTCTCTCTCTATTCTAGCACTAAGCTTTGTAGTTCCACCTTCCCTCTAGGTGCATGGCCCGAGTAAATAAGTCATCAAATGGGCTTTAACAAAGTTACTGCAAACACACAGGTCAGGCAGCAATTGAGATGAGACATTACGACTTGAGTTATGACTAAAGATAGTCTTTAGTTCTGACTAGAAGTACTGAAATGTCATGCCATTATTACATTATTATGTGGTATGTGTTGGGAATATAATAAGGTGTGAACTAATGAACTTCGTAGAATCCCTACAGGAGGCCATTCGGCCTACCGAGCCTGCACCTACCCTCCGAAGGAGCACTCCACCCAGGCCTATCCCACATCTTTGGACACGGAGGGCAATTTATCATTGCCAATCCACCTAACCTGCACATCTTTGTGACTCTGGGAGGAAACCGGAGCACCCGGAGAACACCCATGCGGACACGGGGAGAAAGTGCAAACTCCACACACACAGTCACCCAAGCAAGACTGGAATTAAACCCGGGTCCCTGGCGCTGTGAGGCAGCAGTGCTAACCGCTGTGCCGCTCTAATATGGGAGTGCCGTTAATCAAATGAAGAACCACTTGGAGATTTGTATCTCCACGAAAGTTTTCGCATGCATATTTGTACTAACAACAATGACTGACTCCGACTGTATCTATTCTTTAGAAAGTTGAAAATTATATTATCAAAATTCTTCCAAGCACCGTTAATATGTATTAATGATTTGCTCCAATCCAAAAATGGGATACTTTTAGGGCCTCCTCATTTAAAGTTGCAGTTGTGTTCCTGAAAATCGCCACTTTCTGAGTGAAGTTTGATTTTCCATCGGATTCAATGTTAAAGCCAGAGGTAGCTTCCCGGGGGCAATTTTTTGCCCGGAAAAATCAGTGCAAAGATTGAAACCCGTGCAGTCTGAAATACTGTACAGCCCAGTAACTGACTTCAACACTGCTGCTAGCTTGCAGGCTTCACCCCAACAGAGACCTCTTTAAAACAGAGTTTACAACCGGTTCTGCAAAAACAGGGACTGTAAGGTGCAGAGCAGCATGGTTGCAAAACAAAGAATTATTTCCAAAGCAGCAGCTCACATCAATTCCTCAGGGGCGTCCTGGACCAGCAGCAAAGACATTTGAAAAACAAAAGTTTACAGTATCTGTACTGTCAGCTGAGTTCCTCGGCTAGTTCAGGTTACAGTCACCAAACAAAAGTTTAAAAATGACGTTCAGTTTAGTACAGGGCTGGGGGCAGGGGGGTCATCTGAAAATGCAGCAAAAAGACACCGTGCCTCGATTGTACAGAAACTCCTTCACCTGAGGAAGGAGCAGTGCTCGGAAAGCTAGTGATTCGAAACAAACCTGTTGGACTTTAACCTGGTGTTGCAAGACTGTGGTGTATGTAAGCACTCCTGCCCATGAGTTCACTATTGTCCTGCACCATGCGCATCAATTTAAAAACAAAATCAGCAGTAACAGAGTAAAGATGGGGAAAAATGATCCAAGTCTGCTTGTCTGTCTTTCCTCGCGAGCTATCTGGTCCACTTCTATTCCTCTGTTTTAACGTTTCTATTTTTCCAACTTTTTTTTTGATGGGGCCACGTGACACCTTGGGACAAAAGTAATATTTGGGTCGAAATTTAATCTTGCCCACGCCGTAATAGCTCCAATTTTATTTAACTGGCCGCTGGCTTTGTCAGGGGCGGAGGAGGAGAGGTGTCTTTTTATTTTATCGTAAAGTTTTGTCTTCATACTCCGTTAACCTGGTGCGGAGGCATCTTGTGCGGTCTGAATGCGAAAGGAAAAATCGTTTTGTGAGCCTTTTCTGTTAACCTGTATCTTTGTTCAGATTATATCCAAATGATCAAATCTGGCGAAGCAACGTTTGAACACTTAGCATCCAAATATAGTGATTGCAGCTCTGCAAAAGAAGGGGGCGACCTGGGCTATTTTGGAAAAGGTAAGATGCGACCCTTTCATCACTGATTATTAACCAGCCTGGGTGATTATTTTTCTAAAGTATAATATTGAACAGGCGCCCGAGGGTTAATTGCTTTGTATTCTGCCGGTGTGACTACAGTAATATCCCAGTAACACCAGATTCTTAATTCAATAACAGCAAATAGGGTTTTCTTTCCCAAATTTGATTGCGTGTGGTTAGCAGCCATCAGCCTCCTGTCTCGAATAGTCAGAACCCCTTGTGGCTTCCAGTGCTCGTAATGTGACACATGGTGATTATACTATGTCTCACTGAATTTATATTAAACTGCCTGCTGTCTTTTCTTAATAAGTAAGCAGCAGTAAAAATAAAAGAAAATCGGTGTGGCTAGCTTCGGTGGTCCTGATTAAAGTGACGTGGAATAAATGGGTTATTTATTCCAGCTGTATTGGATGACTACTTTATCCATGCCAGTTTTCTTCCCTCTTGTTAAGGGCCAGATTCTAGCAGCAGTTTCCAGTGGCACAGTCCAGTACATCGCTCAAGTAAAGGACACAACAGACTTGTGCCTTCCTCATCCTTGGGATACCTCAGAACACTTGCACCCAATGGATTTATTTCATTTTGTGGTGCTGTAGCTGTTTGTTACGCAGGCAGAATTGCGAGGCCTGTTTGCACGCCCCAGGTCCCCAGAATGGTAAATGAATGCATAATAATTCAACCCACGGGTTAGTTTTGGTTTGGCTTTGGCCCGAGTGACGCTTTTTGTATTTGAAACAATTAACTTGACTTCCTCCTCCTCCTTCGTCAGCTCTTCTCGTCTCCTCCTCTCTCTCTCCCCCCCCCCCCCCCCCCCCCCCCCCAACAACACACGCGCACACACTCTGCTCTCCTATAGTGATCTGAATCCCACCCCCACACAGTACTGGTTATAACTAATAGATCATCATGGGAATCAGCGGAAACTTGGTATTCCTCACCAGTAATATCACCACCGCCCCTCTCAGTTACTCCCTGCCATTCAATTATCAGACTCCTTGTCTGACATCCAGTAACAGATAAGCAGAAATCCCCTCCAATTTTGCACGAGGAATCGCAAAACCATTGTGTTTGGTCCCCATCACAACGCCCTTTCCTCGCTGTCAACTCCCATCCCTCTCCTGACAACGGAGTTTCAGCCGGCTGTCCACAACCTCAGTGACCATGAGATAAGCCTCCACCACATATCCAGCACTTGGGCACTGCCTATTCCCAACTCTGACATCTTCTTACCCACTCTTTGCCCACCCCCCCCCCCCCCCCGCCCCTTCCACCCTGCCCCCACCCCAGCTCATCAGCTGCTGAGACCCACATCCATGCGCTTACTGCCTTCAGACCTGACTGTTCCAACATTCATCTCACCTCCCGCATTCTACACGGCCTAAACCTGTTGTGCAAAACTCTGCCCGTGTTCTTGTTCACACAAAGTCTCATTCACACATCTTCCTTGTGCTTTCGTACCTGGGTGGGTCCTGGTTCAGAAATCTCCCCCCCGCCCAACCACCCCACCCGCAATCTCTCTAATCTCAGCCCCAGAGCTGTCCGAGATGCCTGCGCCCCTTTATGTCTGGCCTCTTGCGCAAGCATCTGCGTTTATATTTCTGCGTTTGAGAGAAGGCAAAGTGTTTTTCAACCCGTTAAGGACGTTCATGTAGATCTTTGACCTCGGTACACGTGACAATAAACAAATCTAATCCAATCCAATGTTGGCACTTTTTTCCCCAACAGAAAAGAGCCCAAGAGCTGGAGTAGAATAGGAACGGCAGTTATACTTCCTGTCGTGCATTTATATTTATCGTCTTTGCTTTACATTCCAGGCCAGATGCAGAGGCCATTTGAAGAAGCCACTTACTCGCTGAAAACCGGAGAGATGAGTAACCCAGTGTTTACGGATTCTGGTATTCATATCATCCTCCGTACTGCTTAGAGTGCCTCTTGTTGGTTTGTCTTTGCAAAGTGAGCAACCCAGCCGCGACTGAGGACCCTCATGGAAACCACCCACTTCACATCCTAATAAATACCTTATCCTCCCCAGTATGTAATAATTCTGTCTTCAGCCATTGTCCAACACTCTTGCAGGCATTCTAGACAAAGGGAAAGAACCAATCTTAATAATTCTAAAAGCCGAACGTTTGAGGTAATGCTCTCTCTCTCTCTCTGTCTCTCTCTGCGGCAACCCAAATTGTCAGTTCAGTGCGTAGGGTGATGTGCAGGGTTAGTGCCCGGCTGAGCTGCATTGCTTTCACACTGTTGCAGCACTTCTGCTATGCGTTGTGTTAAGAGAGACTGTTTGAATGTTATTGGAGTAACGCAGGCTTAATCGCGACAAAGTTAATGTTTATTTTCCCAGCGCGGAGAAATTGTGGGAGAGATTATCATTCAAATCTTCATTCAGCATTGCTTGAACTGTTATCGGATTACACTAATACATAAGCCTATTGGTCGCATAACTGTTTAATCTCTTCCGGTGGTGATGGTGTTCATTAAACAAATTGGTTCGTAGTTAACAGCAGTGTCCCCCACCTCCTTCAGAAAAAAAATGCATAAGCCCTCAGCATGCAGGGAATGTTTTAGATCACCCTAATCCTTGGCTGCTGAACTCTTTGATTCATGGCAATGCTATGGTTCTTGGGACCATTTTTAGTGGCTTTCTTTTGACAGCAGCTCTGTATGTAAATGCATTTTTCCCCACTGACTCTTCCACGGTGTGCTGTTGAAATCGCAACCTTGAACACAATTGTCAAGATCAGAGCTACTGGCAAGAGAGAAAATGCCGATTGACTTTGTTCTTTTATGTTTGCTTAAGGATTTTTCCAACTGGCGTGCGCTTGTGTGGTCTTTTTTCTTTTTCCAACAGTTCAAAGTGCACCGAAGCTGCACTTAGCTGCAAAAACAAAAGACACGGAGATTGAGGGAAATTGTACGGTTATTATTTGTCTGGCTTTAAGTCGTCAAAATATTAAAGAGATTCTCCACAACATGTCTTGGAGTTTGTAGTCTGTTTGGAGCAGCCGTTTGGCGTGGGTTCCTCCAGGTGCTCTGGTTTCCTCTCACACTCCAAAGTTACACAGAACAGCACAGTACAGGCCCTTCAGCCCACAATGTTGTGCCGACCACTTATCCTAATCTAAGATCAACCTAACCTACACCCCTTCAATTTACTGCTGTCCATGTGCCTGTCTAACAGTCGCTTAAATGTCCCTAGTGACTCTGGCTCCACCACCTCTGCTGGTAGTGCATTCCACGCACCCACCACTCTCTGTGTAAAGAACCTACCTCTGACATCTCCAATATACCTTCCTCCAATTACCTTAAAATTGAGTCCCCTTGTGACAGCTGTTTCTGCCCTGGGGAAAAATCTCGGGCTATCCACTCTATCCATGCCTCTCATCACCTTGTACACCTCTATCAAGTCACCTCCCTTCTTCGATCCAGTGAGAAAAGCCCTAGCTCCCTCAATCTTTCTTCATAAAAGACATGCCCTGCAGCGCACCTTCTCCAAAGCATCCACATTCTTGCGATATTGAGGTGACCAGAACTGGACACAATATTCCAAGTGTGGTCTAACCAGTGTTTTATAATGTGGGTGTTAGGGCGAGCAACTGGGCCTAGGTAGGATGCTCTTTCCAGGTAGCACAGTGGTTAGCACTTCCGCCTCACAGCATCGGGACCCAGGTTCAAATCTGGCCTTGGGTAACTGCGGCGTCTGCACGTGTCTACGTGGGTTTTCTCCGGGTTCTCCGGTTTCCTCCCAGTGATGTGCAGGTTAGGTGGATTGGCCATGCTACATTGTCCCTTAGTGTCCAACGGCTAGGTGAGGCATAGGTTATGTGGGGTTATGGGGATAGGGCGGGGTAGTGGGCCAGTGCTGTCGAGATTCTACGATTCTTTGGTCTGTCTTGTGTTAGGTTTTAGCTGGGCAGTGGGGAGTGCAGTACAGTCGGATTCAATGTCCCTGGTCAGCGAAGACTCCCCACGTTTGATTTCTTCCCATTGGCCACTGGTTCAAATTGCCTGCGCATGGATTTCATACAAGGGCCAGACCAGGGGCAGGCTGCGATATGTGATATCTCCCACCAATGTAATATTCCCTGTGATTGAGGTGGGGGCGAGCAGAGTTTCGATACTTTTCTGCAGGTGGAAAGGACAGGACTATACAGCCAGCCACACTTTAATGTGGTAACTTTCAAATTGCCTTTCCTATTCTGGGAGCCAGAGAAACTGTTTGAGGAGTGAACGATCAGCCTATCAGTACCTTGTCCGTACAGACCGCCCTCGTGTGTTCTGATGCCTATGTTCAATAACAGGAGGAGCAGCAAGCATTCAGCTAATTGCTGCATGCATCTATCGGAGAAAAGCAGGTGTAACAGTGATCCTATTGTACACTGGGTGTGGGAATCTGGACTGTTTTGCCCACCTTTTATCACAAAAATTATCGTCCTGTATTTACCCTGTTTGTGTCTCTTGGCAATGATCCAAGATCCTTTTGCATACACCTGTGAAACAATAATTCCTTTGTACGCCAAAAGATTAAAGAACAAGAGTAAGACTGAGACTTAATGGGGGATCAGTGTTTAGGCTCCCTGTTTATCAGGATAAATTCCTTGTGGATCTGGTAAATGTGGGCTGTCTGGATATTTTTTCCCGTTAACGAAATGTTAACACGGGGGAAATGTTGAATGTTAACACTTCCCTTCAAGACGTTGGGTAATTTCAAGAATGAATTAGATATAGTTCTTGGGGCTAAAGGAGTCGAGGGATATGGGGGAGGGAAGGCGGATCAGGATATTGAACTTGATGATCAGCCATGACCACAGTGAATGGCGGAGCAGGCTCGAAGGGCCGAATGGCCTCACGCTATTTTCTCTATGTTTCTATGTGATTCACTGAATTATAGTGTTAACAAATTGGGGTTAGGCCTGCCTATATTTTGCCTTTCTAAGGACGCATTGCAGAGGGAAATGTAAAAGAAGAGGAAAGTGTGCATGAAATTCAATACTCAATCAACTTTGTATTTGGTTAAGATCTTGGAAAGGCGTTCCCTTTAAATGTGCAACATTTGATTGTTGTAAGAAAAAATACCTGCAGTTACGTAGTGTTCTTCACGTTCGTGGGTCATCCCAAAGCAGTTGTTGATTGATGGGTTTCATTTTCAACTTAAGAACTAGGAGCAGGAGTCGGCCATCTGACCCCTCGAGCCCCCATGGCTGATCTTTTTGTGGACTCCGCTCCATATACCCATCTGCTCACCATAACCCTTAATTCCTTTACTGTTCAAAAATCTATATCTTTGCCTAACAGACGTTCAACGAGGTCGCTTCAACTGCTTCACTGGGCAGCGAATTCCACAGTTTTACAATCCTATTGGTGAAGGAGTTCCTCCTCAACGCAGTCCTAAATTTGCTCCTCCTTATTTTGAGGCTATGCCCCCTAGTTGTACTTTCAGTCGCCAGTGGAAATGACCTCCCTGCTTCTATCTTGTCTATTCCCGTCATAATTGTAAATGTTTCTATAATATCCCCCCTCAATCTTCTAAATTCCAATGAGTATAGTCCCAGTCTGTCCTCATAAACCAATCCTCTCAACTCCCGAATCGACCTAGCGAATCTCCTCTGCACCCCCTCCAGTGCTAGTACATCCTTTCTCAAGTAAGGAGACCAAAACTGTACACAGTGTTCCAGGTGTGGCCTCACCAGCATCTTATACAGCTGCAACATAACCTCCCTGCTTTTAAACTCCATCCCTCTAGCAATATGCTACCTCCATTACCTGCAAACCAACTTTTTGCGATTCATGCACAAGGACACCCAGGTCCCTCTGCACAGCAGCCTGCTGCAATTTTTTAACCTTTTAAATAATAGTCCATTTTACTGTTATTCCTACCAAAATGAATGACCTGACATTTACCAGCATTGTTCTCCATTTGCCAGACCCTTGCCCACTCACTTAAATTCTCTAGATCCCTCTGCAAACTTTGCTCTCTACCTCTCATCTTAGCGTCATCTGCGAACTTTGTCACGGTACACTTGGTCTCCAAATCCTCTACGTCAATTGCAAACAATTGCGGTCACAACACTGATCCTTGAGGCACACCACTGATCGCCAACCGGGAAAACATCCATTTATCCCCACTCTTTGCTTTCTGTTAGTTAACCAATCCTCTATCCATGCTAATACATTACCTGTAACGCCGTGCACCTTTATCTCATGCAGCAGCCTTTTGTGTGGCACCTTGTTGAATGCCTTCTGGAAATCCAGATACACCACATCCACCTGTTCCCCGTTGTCCACCACGCTCGTAGTGCCCTCAAAGAATTCCAGCAAATTAGCCAAACATGACCTGCCTTTCGTTAACCCATGCTGCGTCTGCCAAAGGGGGCAATTTCCATCCAGATGTCTCGCTATTTCTTCCTTGATGATATATTCCAGTATTTTCCCCATGCCTAATTGGCCACTAGCCTATAGTTACCCGTCTTTTGTCTACCTCCTTTTTTTAAACAGTGGCGTCACATGTGTTTTCAAATCGGGCGGAACTGTCCCAGAGTCCAGCGAATTTTGATAAATTACCAGGAGCGCATTTGCTATTTCCCATGCCATCTCTTTCAATACCCTGGGCTGTATTCAATCAGGGCCAGGAGACTTGTCTACCTCGAAGTGCAGCCATTTGTTTTCTAGGCAATTGATCACAGCAATTTCTAAATGACCAGTTAATCTATTTTGGCGCTGGTTAAGGAATGAATGCTGGTTAACACAGCGAGAAGTGCCTGCTCTTTGGGAGTGTGGGGGTGGGGAGGGAGGAATCTTAGTTTATCACTCGACCTCTCCACCTGAGCCACGGCGACGCTGCTAAGAATTAACGTTGTGCAGATGCCATGCTTTAAAATGAATACGGCTCATCTATCTGGAATGCAATTGTAATGATGGCAATTATACGGGAGACTCCTATTTTGGGGCTTATTTCTCAGTTAGAATGGCAATCCACGTACTTTTCGATGCATAAACTTACCCCAGATATCTGTCTCGAAGTAAATGATTTGCAGATTGCTATGTGGTTGCTACTGTTAATCTGTTAAGGTTAAAATGAGTAGTCCGCGATCCCTGAGATTCAGCCTGAAATTAGTCCAGCCTCTTGCCCAATAAGAGTAACGATTCATTCGGAAATAATGACTAGATGGGGATTAGTCTAAATTTTAGTTACCTGCTATTTTGTTAAAATAGCACCAGGAATAGGTCAGGCGTAGATTATAAGAGCTTGGAAGATATGGTTGAAAACTGTATAAAACACTCGTCATTTTACAAAGAATGAAGAATTTTAGCTCAGTAAAGATTGGTTGAATGGGATTTTTTTCTTTGGCATAGAAGTTGAGGCGAGATTTAATTGAGATGCATAAAACTAAAGGGTTTCGGATGCCCAATTTCTCTATCAGGCATCAGTAACTATGGGGCATAGTTAGACCATAAGACATAGGAGCGGAATTTGGCCCATTGGGTCTGCTCTGCCATTCAATCATGGCTGATATTTTTCTCATCCCCATTCTCCTGCTTTTTCCCCATAACCCCGATCCTCTTATTGATCAGAAACCTATCTATCTCTGTCTTAAAGACACTCAGTGATTTGGCCTCCACAGCCTTCTACGGCAATGAGTTCCACAGATTCACCAACCCCCTCTGGCTGAAGAAATTCCTCCTCATCTCTGTTTTAAAGGATCATCCCTTCAGTCTGAGATGGTGTCCTCTGGTTCTAGTTTTTCCTACAAGTGGAAACATCCTCTCCACGCCCACTCTATCCAGGCCTCGCAGTATCCTGTAAGTTTCAATAAGATCCCCCCTCATCCTTCGAAATACCATCGAGTACAGACCCAGAGTCTTCAACCGCTCCTCATGTGACAAGCTCTTAATCCCATGGATCATGCTTGTGAAACTCCTCAGCACCCTCTCTCAAGGCCAGCACATTCTTCCTTAGATACGGGGCCCAAAACTGCTCGCAATACTCCAAATGGGGTCTGACTAGAGCCTTGTACAGCCTCAGAAGTACATATTTGTAGCTCTCTTGACATGAATGCTAACATTGCATTTGCGTTCCTAACTGCCGACTGAACCTGCACGTTAACCTTAAAAGAATCGTGAACAAGGACTCCCAAGCCCCTTTGTGCTTCTGATTTCCAAAGCCTTTTCCCATTTAGAAAATAGACTATGCCCCCATTCTTCCCACCAAAGTGCAGAACCTCACACTTTTCCACATTGTATTTGATCTGCCACTTCTTTGCCCAGTCTCCTAGCCTGTCCAAGGCAATCCGCAGCCCCCCCTGCTTCCTCAATATTACCTGTCCCTCTCTGTATCATCTGCAAACTTAGCAACAGTGCCCTTGGTTCCTACTTCCAGATTGTTAATTGGTTAATGTTTGCACCAAGGTGGCTGGAGTCTGGATTTCAACCCCCCCCCCCGGGTGCGTTTAAAACAACACTTGGAAATTTACTTGTGATGCTGTAAGCTCCAGGGCTATGGAACAAGAGCTAAATAGTAGGATTAAGCTGGTTAGCACTTTTTCTACTAACACGTGCAATAGGCTGAATGGTCCCCTACTGTGCCGTGAATTTTCTGTTTCCAGCTATGTGAATAGCATTGTTTTGAGACAGAAGCTCAGTAACACAGTGGTTAGCACAGTTGCTTCACAGCTCCAGGTTCGATTCCCGGCTTGGGTCACTGTCTGGGGGGAGTCAGCACATTCTCCCCGTGTCTAAGTGGGTTTCCTCCGTGTGCTCCGGTTCCCTCCCACAGTCCAAAGATGTACAGGCTAGGTGGATTGGCCGCGATAAATTGCCCCTTAGTGTTCAAAAAGGTTGGGTGGGGTTACGGCGAGGGTGGAGATGTAGGCTTGGGGAGGGTTCTCTTACCAAGGATCAGGGAAGACTTAATGGGCCGAAGGGCGGCTTGGCGGCGCAGTGGTTAGCACTGCTGCCTACAGCGCTGAGGACCCGGGTTCGAATCCTGGCCCCGGGTCACTGTCCGTGTGGAGTTTGCACATTCTCCCTGTGTCTGCGTGGGTTTCACCCCTGTTTAGCACAGGGCTAAATCGCTGGCTTTGAAAGCAGGCCAGCAGCACGGTTCGATTCCCGTAACAGCCTCCCCGAACAGGCGCCGGAATGTGGCGACTAGGGGCTTTTCACAGTAGCTTCATTTGAAGCCTACTTGTGACAATAAGCGATTTTCATTTCATTTCACAACCCAAAGATGTACAGGGTAGGTGGATTGGCCATGCTAAATTTCCGCTTAATTGGGGAAAAAGCTAATTGGTACTCGTATATTTAAAACAAAAAGACTTGATGGGCCGAATGGCGCTCTTCTGCACTGTAAATTCTATGATTATTAAAGAGGCATCTTGATGCAATGATAGTTTGTATAATTCGAATGTTCTCAAATCTCAGCAGGATATAAGCTGGGCTGAGCATGGTCCCGTAACAGTAATTTAAACAAATTATATATTTTGTGGTAAGTGGGCATCTTGGGCAAGGCCAGGATTTGTTGCCCATCCCTCAAGAGAAATTGCAATTCATGTGTAGGCCACACCAGGTAAGGGTGGCAGATTTCCTCCCTTAAAGCACATGATGGTAACACAGTGGTTAGCACTGCTGCACCACGGTGCCAGGGACCCGGGTTCAATTCCGGCCTCGGGTGACTGTGCGCAGTCTGCACGTTCTCCCGGTGCCTGTGGGCTTCCTCCGGGTGCTCCAGTTTCCTCCCACAGTCCAAAGATGTGCAGGTTAGGTAGATTGGCCCTTGCTAAATTGCCCCTTGGTGGCCATAGATTTGTAGGTTAGGTCAGGTTATGGGGCTAGGGCAGGGGAACGGGCCTGGGTCCGTGTAGACTCGATGGTTTGAATGGCCTCCCGCCCTGTGGGGATTCTGTGGAGCGAACCAAATAGGTTTTTTCAAATGACAATCGATAGTTTCAGTTGCACATTTTTATTAATTGAATTTAAATTCCCAGCAGCTGCTGTGGTGGGCATTTGAACCCACGCCCCGTAAAACAGTTGTCTGGGACATTGGGTAGTACAGCACAGCTGCTTCAGAGCGCCAGGGACCCGGGTGACTGTCTGTGTGGAGTCTGCACGTTCCCCCCCCCCCCCGCATCCGCGTGGATTTCCTCCCATAGTCCAAAGATGTGTAGGTTAGGTGGATTGGCTATGCTAAATTGTCCCTTAGTGTTGAAAGGTTAGGTGGAGTTATGTGGTTGCAGGGTTAGAGTGGGTGAGTGGACTCAGGTTGGGTGCTCCTTGAGAGGGCCAGTGCAGACTCAATGGGCCAAATGGCCGCCTTCTGTACTATCGTGATTCTCAGATTACCGCCATCTCCTTTATGTAATGTAGGGACGTACTTATGCACCTACCATATTCTTGCGATGTTAGATCTTACCATGGTTTCCCAACCGTGATTACTGCTAAAAGTTACCACCTCAGAATACCAACCAATTTCAAACCTCGCCGTTTAATAAGCCTCGGTGTTAAATGACCAGATTTTCACTGCTGCAACATGTCTGGGTGTCAGAGAGCATTGATTTCTTTCCTTTAAACTAGAGCGCAAAATATTATTTTAATCTTCAACAACTCCATGCGACAAGATCTGGATGAGGTGTCACACCCAAATATAAAACCCATCTTTCACTTTTTGATGCTGAGCCGACGGTTTCTTTTTGGATTGCCTGGACTGAAGCATGAAGTCCACTGAGAAACAAACAAATATTGCCATCTTTTCACACTGTCGCTGGCTTTTTCGACAACTTACCAGAAGAGGGCGTCATTGGTGAATTAAACCATTTTTACCGCAGACACTGCTTTTTGTCAAGTCACCTTTGAAGGAAGGCTCCGAATGAAAAGGACCAGAATCCAGAATACCTTATTGCTTGAGCTAGACAGTGTAAACGCTGCCACATAAATTGCCTCCCCCCTCCCAAAGTTTTATTTTATTTCAACATTTCCCAGGGGTGTTTTTTAAAAAAAATGCCATCCTGATGCTAAGCTAGCCATTGATTTCAAAAATAGCAAAGCAAAGTTCGGAAGGAATCAGGAGTTCTCTCCAAAACAACAATCATGTTGGCATCACTGTGTTAATGCTGATTAACCAACGTTCATGAATATGCAAAGACGTCTTGTTGAGAATGGGATTTAAATGTCAAGAATGTAATGCAGCCATTTGAGACTTCTTGGCATTCTCAAGTGTCAATCAAATGTGGCCTTTGGAGCTGTTTATCTCAGTCTTATTTATGAAGGAAAAATGAATTACATTTATCAAACGGACATTGCAATTGAAAGCTAAATCACACTACTTGTATATAAATGACCCTGCATTCTCTGAGGAGTTGCTTTTGTTTTTGCATTTCCCAGCGTTGGGTGCTAAAGGCAAACCTGTGTTTATTGCCCTTAACCTGGTTACCTCTGAGATGATGGTCCTTGGGTGAGGAATCCAGGGCTGTTGAAATAACTGAGCGAGCGAGTATATGTGAGGCATCGAGTCAACAAGCCAGAGAAAGAAGTCTCACTTCTTCAGCATCTTTGGTAATTGGTAACTCAATGAAACAAAATCCCTTGCACGTTGAAAGAGGTTTCTTTTGCAGAAGGCATCTTCCATTTAAATGGCTCCTTTCACAACATAACCTACATATGGGCAATGAAATTTGTTTCAAAAGTGTAGTGGAAAGGCAGAAGTTAATTTGAACACAACGAGTGTTAAGTAGTGGGTTAAGAGACATTGCAATTAGTTGTCTCATTTATGTTAAGTGTTCAATGATTGTCTCATTTATGTTAAGTGTTCAATGATTGACACTGATATGTAAAGGGGCTTCAGGTGGACTCTGGAGCTTGTGATGATCTGTAGAGTTCTGTGCAGAGTGAGTTTGAACCATTAAAGGTGTGTTGGTGAAAAAGGAGCTGAACTCTTGCCTCTTCATACCAAAGCATCTAGTACATGTTACAATGAGGTCACATAGATAGCAACGTGATGGTGATCAAATCAGCTCGGGTCTTATTATTCACTCAGGAGATGTGAGGCATCACTGGCTAGGCCAGCATTTATTGCCCTTGAGAAGGTGGTGAGCTGCCTTGAGCCGCTGCAGTCTCTGGTGTAGGTACAACCGCCATTCGTGAGCAGTTTGAGTCTGGGGCAACAGAAACCTGAGGCTTCTATCCAGCCTGCAAGGAAACCGGAAATCAAATTTAAGCACTTGCCTATCAGGGCTGGTCCAAATACAGAGAAACATGCATAGAAAATAGACGCAGGAGGAAGCCATTTGGCCCTCCACGCCTGCTCCGCCATTCATTATGATGATGGCTGATCATCAAGTTCTATACCCTGATCCCACCTTCCCCCTATCACCGCCCCCCCCTCCCCCCCCACACACACACATAGCCCTTGATTCCTTTAACCGCAAGAGCTCTAACTGCTCCTTGAAATTACGCAACGTTTTGGCCTTTCTGTGGTAGTAGCTTCCACAGATTCACCACTCTCTGGGTGAAGAAATTTCTCCTCACCTCAGTCCTAAAATGTATACCCCTTATCCTCAAATGATGATCCCTAGTTGTGGACTCTCCCACCATTGGGAACATTCTTTCTGAATCTAACCCTGCCTAATCCTGTTAGAATTTTACAAGTTTCTATGAGATCCCCTCTCACTCTTCTAAACTCCAATGAATATAATCCTAACTGACTTAGTCGCTCCTCATATGACAGTCCCGCCATCCCAGGAATCAGCCTGGTAAACCTTCCCTGCGCTCCCTCCATAGCAAGGACATCCTTCCTCAGGTAAGGACACCCAAACTGCCCACAATACTCCAGGTGTGGCCTCACCAATGCCCTGTACAATTACAGTAAAACATCCCTATTCCTATACTCAAGTCCTCTCGCTATGAAGGCCACGTACCATTTGCCTTCTTTACTGCCGGCTGTACCTGCGCGCTTACTTTCAGCGACTGATGCACGAGGACACCAAGGTCCCGCTGAGTATCCGCCTCTCTCAATTTACACCCATTCAAATAATAATCTGCCTTCCTACTTTTGGTATTGAAGTGGATATCCTCACATTTATCCACATACTGTATCTGCCATGCATATGGCCACTTATTCAGCCTGAACAAATCCCGCTGAAGCATCTCTACATCCTCCTCACAGCTCACCCTCCCACCCCACTTTACATCATCCGCAATTTGGAGATAATACATTTAGTTCCCTCATCCAAATCATTAATGTATAATGTGAACAGTTGGGGTCCGAGCACAGATCCCTGCGGTACCCCACTAGTCACTGCCTGCCAATCAAAAATAGACCCACTTATTCCAACTTTTTGCTTCCTGTCTGCTAACCAGCTTTCTATCCATCGCCAGACACTGCCTGTAATCCCATACGCTTTAACTTCACATACTAATCTGCTATGTGAGACCTTGTCGAAAGCCTTCTGACATCTGCCATTCTCCCTGGTCAATTCTACTCGCCACATCTTCAAAGAATTTGCGTAGATTTGTCAAGCATAATTTTCCTTTCGTAAATCCACGCTGACTTTGTCTGATTACACCACTGCTTTCCAAATGCTGTGCTATGAAATCCTTCTTAATGGACTCAAGCAACTTCCCTACTACTGACGTTAGGCTCTCTGGTCTATAGTTCTCTGACTTCTCTCTACCTCCCTTTTTGAATAGCGGGGTTACATTCACTTCCCTTCAATCCGTAGGAACCATTCCAGAGTCCAAAGAAGTTTGGAAAATGGCCACCAATGGATCTACTATTTCTAGGGCCACTTCCTTAAGTACTCTGGGATGAAGATTATCCGGCCCTGAAGACTTATCCGCCTTCAATCCCATTAATTTTTCCCAAACTATTTCTTTACTAATACTAATTTCCTTCAGCTCCTCACTAAAACTTGTGTTTCTCAGAACATCCGGCACATTATTCATGTCTTCCTTTGTGTAGACAGAAGCAACGTTCGAATTTAGCTCCTCAGCCATTTCTTTGCTCCCCGTTATGAATTCCCCAGTTTCTGATTGAAGGGGCCCACGTTAGTTTTTAATCAATCTTTTTCTCTTTACATACCTTTATAACAAGTAACATAACTGTAACCCTGCTCTACGTAGCAGAAGTCGGAACTTAACTCTGCTTCATGTGGATTCTCCGCCCAGGAGAGCAGGTTAAAGCCTGGACATGGTGGGAAGACACCGTGATCAGAAAGGTAAAGCCTCTCATTTGCATTTTCCCCGGATGGAGGGAGTTAAAATCGGTGCCACAATGGCACTCGATTCGGAAGAGTTGGCAGTTTTTGCTCCATTACTCAAGTGGGCATGTGCAAGTATTTGCTACAAGATCAATGCCAACTCTGGAACATTCAGGCAAGTAAGATGAAGATGATGAAAAGTTGTGGTGTTGGTAGTGTGGTGTATGTGGAGATCCGTGGGTATATGGGAATATTCGCACACGGATCCTTTAATCTTTCTGCTAGCTAACCGAGCCAGGCTGTCACCCAAGTCACAAGCCCTGAGCACGAGGTTAATTGAGTTTACGGCACTCCATGCATAAAGGAAAGGCCCAGCGAAGAACTGAATGGCCCACGACCAAGGGCTTCTGGACGTGATCCTCCACCTTTCTTGAAACGGCTGACGTTACCTGGACTGCAGGACAAGGCGGGTTCAAGTTAACCAAGCCTGTTCCAGCTGCCTTGCTCACTCGCCAGTGATGGCTTTGGAAAAGCCGATATCAGATGAGAATGAGATCGGACTCCCTGTGCCGCCTGCCCAGTCCCACTGGCACCCAGCCTGACTGGCAGACTGGCTGAGATGATGTGTGGTCAGTGGGTGGTGACATGGCGTCGAACCCAATTCAGAGCTGGCACCTTTAAGATAACACGTTGAGGGCAGAAACATTTTGAGCAAAACAAAAGCTTCACTCGTCAAGGGTTGATGAAATCCAGAGACAGGTGAATGCTGGAGAAGTGACTCCTGCTGGGCCCTCCTGAGACTAGTTTACCTGGGATATGTGCATGTGGCGGCTCAGGAGGTGCTGATTTTCTGTACCCAGGACCGGTTTTGTCCGTGTGTTTAATAGCTTTGCTTTCAGCGCACTAAATGTCTCGAGATTTGGAGAGGTGACAGTTGTTTTCTTCAGGCTCTGTGGGCTGTGACAGCTGTGCTGTGTGTGCTGTCACTGTCTTCGCTCAGAGGAGGCCTAAGTCGATATTAGTTCAGTTATCTACTGACAGGGACCTGTCACTTCAGAGAGGCAGGTGGCAGAGCCATGATAACATGTG
The DNA here is from genome assembly GCF_902713615.1 of Scyliorhinus canicula. NCBI lineage: Eukaryota > Metazoa > Chordata > Chondrichthyes > Carcharhiniformes > Scyliorhinidae > Scyliorhinus > Scyliorhinus canicula. The sequence continues at coordinate 5,482,605 of NC_052170.1, forward strand.
CAGGTGATATCCTGCCCATGCGAATTCAGCCAAGTGTTTTGCTGAATTCTGTGTGCGCTGCACGTATCCTCAATGGACTATGGAGTCGGGATGTGTTGCGTTCAATTGTTGCAACTTCAGGCACTGTGCACCCCCCCCCCCCCCCCCCCCCCCGCCCCCACACTCTTCAATTGTCCCAGTTCTTTTGAAGAAATCGCTTAAAGGCAAGTTAAGGTTGCAAAAATTCTGGAGTTGTCCTTGCATCTCCAAGTACTCGGGGTTAATCTGCAAACAAAACAAGAGGAAAATCAATAAATCTTCTTTGTCGCTTGTATATTGGTGCTGAACACGTTGGGGGATGGGTTAAGCGAAAGACTGACAGTCAAGAATCATCCAATTGGGAAACCAGGCCTATTTGTTTCCCACTAGGCGTGAGAATATGGAACTGTGTGGGGGTGGAGGTTGTCAGATGGCCATGGGTGAGCTAGGGAACTGAGAGGTGGGAAATGTAACCTCCAGGGACAGGCCCAACCAGAGTTAGGTACCTGATGCTGGGATACTATTTCCTCAATGTTGGCCATTCCTGCCTCTTGGCTTGCCCATGCAACTAATCGAGGCATGGGGGGGGGGGGGGGGGGGGGGCAGGTGCAGCATTCGGCTAAACGGCCTCCTCCTGATTCTCTGCTCTGCTACGATGTCCGGTGTCGATCATGGAAAATGGGCAGAGAGAAGCGTGCTTGTGCCCGGGACGAGTGCCCGTAACAACTAGTTGTCGAAACTCACTGCCAAGGCTCTGTTGCTTGACCATCAGAAAATAAAATTCAGAGAAGGCTCAAGAGGAGGATCCCGGGTGCGGAAGGATTGCCTGAGGATATCGAACAGTACAGCACAGAACAGGCCCTTCGGCCCTCGATGTTGTGCCGAGCAATGATCACCCTACTTAAACCCACGTAACCTGTATACCCGTAACCCAACAATCCCCCCATTAACCTTACACTACGGGCAATTTACCATGGCCAATCCACCTAACCCGCACATCTTTGGACTGTGGGAGGAAACCGGAGCACCCGGAGGAAACCCACGCACACACAGGGAGGACGTGCAGACTCCACACAGACAGTGACCCAGCCGGGAATCGAACCTGGGACCCTGGAGCTGTGAAGCATTGATGCTAACCACCATGCTACCGTGAGGCCACGGGTAAACAGGTTGGGACTCGACTGGTTGGAATTTAGAAGAATGAGGTGTGATCTCAGTGAAACAGACATACAGGATCCTTAAGGGGGCTGACAGGGTAAATGCTGAGAGGGTGTTTCCCCTCATGGGAGAGTCTAGGACCAGAGGGAGAGTCTCAGAATAAGGGGGGGGGGGGGGTAATTTAGGACTGAGATCAGGAGGAATTTCTTCTCTCAAATGGTTGTGAGTCTGTGGAGCACCTGATCACAGCGAGCTGGGGGGCAGAGTCCTTGTGTATATTTAAGGCTGACGTAGATTGTTGATCAGTCAGGGAATCAAGGGTGATGGGGAAGGACAGGAAGGTGGAGGTGAGGAATGTCGGATCAGCGATGACCCCTATTGACTGACGGACCAGGCAAGAGGGGCAGAGCGGCCTACTCCTGTCCCTATTTCTTATGGTCTGAAGAAATGCTCAGCTCATGGTCAGAACAATGAAACCTGTATCATAGCAACAGGTTAGGGCTTTGGGGCGGGGGAGGGGAATTAAGGGAAAAATCAACTTCTCAGAAATAAAAAAAACTGAGGCGATTCATTTTTTGTGCTGCTTTGCGTCGTGACTTTATTTCCATCGCGGGTTAAGCTGGCCTGCAATATTCTTGGAGATTTTCACTGCAAGGGCCGATCTATTAATTATATACACACACTTTAACTTTACAGGTTTGAAGCACTGCTTAATCATCCCCAAAGTAAATGTATTATTCCATTTACAGCCTTGAAAAATGGCAAACGTTCTGTCTCTAATTCATTTTATGAGAAAGTGAAAATTATGCGCAGTAATTCAATTCTGAATAGGTTGAAGAGAATTAAAACTTTTCTTTTAATTTCTTGGGTGATGGAATTACAGCAATTAGATTCACAAGTGATGAAAGTGATCTAAATCTCATTGATGGGAAAGTATATTCAATTTCATGGCAATTGTGCAATTATTCAACCGAGCACCCAGCCTGCGGCCCAACGTATCGTTCCCCCCCCCCGCTCCGTACGATATTTTTGGTTATTTTCCAACGGTGTAGTGGTGAGTTAGAATAAACAGGCTGATCAGTTATAAGGGGCAAAAGGGATGGTGCTGGGAGAGGAGTTTGTGACTCGCAATGAGCTTGCTGTGTTGCAAGCCAGAGAGTGGCGGGATGTCAGAGGGTTTAACAGAGCAGCCGTCAATAACGTCGATAAATTGCTACGCTGCAGAGCTAAGCAGTGGAATGTCAGTCAGAGGCAATCATGATCAGATTTTACAGGCCTGCGTTCTGACACCCTGATCACGGCCCTAGCCCTGTTGACCGAGACTCTCGACAACAACAACTTGCGTTGACGCGGTGCCTTTAATGTTCTGTAATAGAATATCCCAATGCATTATAGCTAAGGTATTATGGAACGGCGCGGTGGTCGGCCCGGCTGCCTCACAGCGCCAGGGACCCGGGTTCAATTCCAGCCTCGGGTCACTGTCTGTGCGGAGTCTGCACGTTCTCCCCGTGTCTGCGTGGGTTTCCTCCGGGTGTTCCGGTTTCCTCCCGAAGTCCAAAGGTGTCCAGGTTAGGTGGATTGGCCATGCTACATGAAATGAAAATCGCTTATTGTCACGAGTAGGCTTCAATGAAGTTACTGTGAAAAGCCCCTAGTCGCCACATTCCGGCGCTGGTACGGGAATCGAACCGTGCTGCTGGTCTGCTTTAAAAGCCAGCAATTTAGCCGAGTGAGCTAAACCAGCCCCTGAAAATTCCCCTTAATGTCCAGAGATGTGCAGGTTAGGTGGATTGGCCATGCCAAATTGCCCCTTAATGTCGAAAGATGTGCAGGTTAGGTGGATTGGCTGTGCTAAATTGACCCTTAATGTCCAAAGCTGTGTAGGGTGGGTGGACTGGCCGTGCAAAATTGCCCCTTAATGTCCAAAGATGTGCAGGTTAGGTGGATTGGCCGTGCTAAATTGCCCCTTAGTGTCCAGAGATGTGGTGTTGCGGGGATAGGGTGGGGATTCGGCCGAGGTAGGGTGCTCTTTTTCAGAAGGTTGGTGCAGATTTGATGGGCCGAATGGCCTCCTTCTGCCCTTGTAGGGATTCTATGATTCTATGGAACCTGACCAAAATGTGATATTTTTAAGAAAATGAAATGAAAATCGCTTATTGTCACGAGGTGGCTTCAATGAAGTTACTGTGAAAAGCCCCTAGTCGCCACATTCCGGCGCCTGTTCGGGGAGGCTGGTTCGGGAATTGAACCGTGCTGCTGGCCTGTTTTCAAAGCCAGCGATTTAGCCCAGTGTGCTAAACCAGCCCCTACCTTAAAGCACCTTAAAGAAGGAATGAAATGTAAAGGGAGGAAGTTGCAGAGCTTCAGGGCCTTGTCCGGCAGTGGTGGAGCAATTCAAATGGAGGATGCTTCAGAAAGGAACAGCAGCATTATTGAAGTGATTGCGGAGCTCTGCAGTACAGAGGGATCTGGGTGTCCTGGTACATGAATCGGGAAAGGTTCGTACGCAGGGACAGCAAGTGTTTAGGAAGACCAGTGGAATGCTGTTGTTTATTGCCAGGGGAATGGAATTGAAATGTAGGGAAGGTTTACTACAACTGGGTAGACTGGGCCCAGGTGAGACCACATTGGAACAATTTTGCTCTCCTTATGTGAGAAGGGGTATGAATGCGTTGGGAACATTTCAGGGAAGGTACACTTGACTGATACCTGGGATTGGGGGGTGGGGGGTGGTTATCTTATGAAGAAAAGTTAAGCGGGTTGGGCCTGTACCCATTGGAATTGAGAGGAATGAGGGGTGGTACGGTGGATAGCACAGTGGTTAGCACTGTCGCTTCACAGCACCAGGGTCCCAGGTTCAATTCCGGCCTAGGGTCACTGTCTGTGCGGAGCCTGCACGTTCTCCCCGTGCCTGCGTGGGTTTCCTCAGGTTTCCTCCCACAGTCCAAAAATGGTGCAGGTTCGGTGGACTGGTCATACTAAATTGCCCCTTAATGTCCAGAAATGTGCAGGGTGGGTGGACTGGCCATGATAAATTGCCCCTTAATGTCCAGAAATGTGCAGGGTGGGTGGACTGGCCATGATAAATTGCCCTTAGCGTCCAAAAAGGTTAGGTGGGGTTTCTGGGTTACGGAGATAGGGTGGAGGTGTGGGTTTAAGTCGGGTGCTCTTTCCAAGACTCGATGGGCCGAATGGCCTCCTTCTGCACTGTAAATTCTATGAATCGATGGGCCGAAGGGACTCCTTCTGCACTGTAAATTCTATGAATCGATGGGCCGAATGGCTTCCTTCCGCACTGTAAATTCTATGAATCTATGATTCTATGAGGTGGGGCTAGATTCTCTAGTTTGGAGACTCTGTTCTCCCGCTACAGGTGAATTGCCTCTGATTTGCGCTCTTACTGAGAGTAGGAATCCACAGGAGGTTCACTATCCCTTACCATGCAGATTTAGGCCTGGCGGGGATTGTGAGGGATTCCCTCGTGAATCCCGCTCTCGGGCGGGCATTTTGAATGTCCTAGCTCCCGGTGAGCATAGTTACAGTCCCAATCGTTATCAGTCCTCCTGTCCTCCGCCTGGGAATTCAAAATATTTGTCCTCGTTGAAAGAAAATCCTTCACAGCTTCACCTCATCCAAAAGGGTCGTCATGGAGACGTCCTTTCCTCTCCTGTGTGGCAAGACCCGGACAAGGAGGAAGAACATCAAAATTAAACCATCCAGAAGGAATGTCAATAATTAGACTTTAAAGAACGGCGGAAAATCTGCCGCAACTCATTCCCGGAAGCTGTTGAGGCAGAGAATTGGTTCAAAGCTGAGATGAATGAGCAGTGGAAGAACGGCCTTCTGGACAACGTCCTTACCAATCTACGTGTTCCAGGTGCATCTGCCAATCACAGTGATCACCACACACTCCGTGTGGGAGAAGAGATCCAGTCATACTGTGGACGACTTTCAATCGATGCCCAGAGGGAGAGGGAACAGAGAACCTCGAGTATTGGGTGCAGTTCTGGTTGATTTATAAAGGATGACTTATAAACGATCCAACAATGTCTTCTCCCAAATCTCCAAAGTGTCCATGCTAATGGAGTGGAGGAAAACTGGAAAGAGGCGAAGACAGCCATCTGAAGCTGCGAAGAAACCATCGGCCCCAAGACCAGGAGACACCAAGACATGTTCGACGAGAACGGCCGCACCATCCAAGACCTCATCGGCAAGACAAGGAAAGCTCTCCACATCTGGAAAAACGATACACCTAGCAAGGCAAAGAGGAGAGCTCATCAATTAGTCAAGGCGGAGGTAAAAATAAGAAGTAGGAAAATCAGGAGCTAATGGTGGACTAAGAAAGCTAAGGATCTGCAACTCCTCGCTGATAACAATGGCATCTGGGGCTTCTTCAGTGCCACCAAGTTACTGGGCCCAACACTCTAGGCCTCAAACCGGTGCGGAGTAAGGACCGAAACCTCTTGAGGGACGGAGAAAACATCAGCCTTCAATGAGGACTTGTTTGAGGAAATCCCCCAACTCCCATCAAAGATGATCTCAGACTCCCAGTAAGCGTGGACGAAGCTGCCAATAAACAGGTGAAAAAGCCGCAGGAGTGGACGGGATTCCAGCGGAGATTTTCAAACTTGAAGGAGAAGAGATCACCCATCATCTCCATCAGCCACTGGAAATCTGGGACGAGAAGAAATGCCTGCCGACCTCAGGGATGGGGGTCATGGTCACCATCTTCAAGAAAGAAGACAAAGCAGAACTACTGAGGAATCTCACTACTCTCCGTCGCCAGAGAGATCTTCGGCTAAATCCTCGCTAACTGCCTTCTCCCAATCTCTGAAGAAATCCTTCTGGAAAGCCCGTATGACCTCCGATCCAACTGTGGAACAGCGGACATGGTTTTTACTGCTCGGCAACTTCAAGAGAAATGCCAGCAGCAACATCAATCACTGTAACATGGCTGTCATCGAGCTTTTTTTCCCTATAAATTCAGAGTACCCAATTCTTTTTTTCCAGCTAATGAGTAATTTAGCGTGGCCGATCCACCTACCCTGCACTCCTTTGGGCGCCGTGGGAGTGAGACCCACGCAGACACGGGGAAAATGCGCCAACTCCACACAGACATATGGTGGCACAGCGCCAGGGACCCGGGTTCGATTCCCGGCTCGGGTCACTGTCTGTGCGGAGTCTGCACGTTCTCCCCGTGTTTGCCTGGGTTTCCTCCGGGTGCTCCGGTTTCCTCCCACAAGTCCTGAAAGACGTGCTGTTCGGTGAATTGGACATTCTGAATTCTCCCTCTGTGTACCCGAACAGGCGCCTGAGTGTGGCGACTAGGGGCTTTTCACAGTAACTTCATTGCAGTGTTACTGTCAGCCTACTTGTGACAATAATAAAGATTATTAAATTGGACAGTGACCCGGGGTCGGATTCAAACCGGGGTCCTCAGTGTCGGGAGGCAGCGGTGCTAACCACTGTGCCACAGTGATGACCCCTGGTCATCGATCTGACCAAGGTGTTTGACTCAGTCAGTCGGGAAATGCTGTGGAAGACCCTGTCAAAGACCAGGTGCCCAGAGAAATTCGATAACATCCTGCATCCCCACTCCCACGACAAGATGTCGACGACAGCCCTCACCGAAACCTTGGAGGCCAAGACCCATTTCTCCATCTTCACTGCCATCATCCTTCATCTTGTCAAGAATAAGCTTCCGGTCGGGCGGACATCATCTACAGAATGGACGGAAAACCTTTCAACCTCAACCAGTTGAAATCCAAGAAGATAACGACACTGACGTCGCTCGTGGAAATTCAGTGTGCGAGTAACACTGCCATCTCCTCTCTCTCTCAGAAGGGAATCGCCATGCCTTGTTTGACACCTTCCCAGAAGCATACAAAAGAATCGGTCTCAGCCTCAACCTCAAGACCTTTACCAACCCCCCCCCCCCCCCAGAGTAAGATCCGGTCTCTCTCCATCAATATCAACAGAGAAACTCCAATAAAAGTGGGACATTTCCTCTACCTGGGGAACCAGCTCTGCTCTAAAGCTGGTATCGATGCGGAGATCCAACATCAGATCCAATCTACGAGCACCTCCTTCGGGCACCTAAGGGCAAACACACCGCACCACACCACGTTCATATGTTTTGGTCCTTTCCAAAGCTGGAGGATTACTAAAAGGATAGAAGGAGGTGTTTAGCGTAATCTCTAAAGTGGTGCATGTGAAACTGGATCCGGGCCCTCGGGAGGCCATATTTGGGGTGTTGGCTCAGCCGGGGTTGGAAACGGACGCGGGGGAAGATGTTGTAGTTTTCGCCTGGTTGATCGCCCGAAGGCGGATCCTGTTAGGGTGGAGATCAACCTCTCCACCCTGTGCCCTGGCGTGGCGGGGGGACCTGCTGGAATGGGGGGTGGGGGGGGAGTGGTGGGGGGTGGGGGGGGGGGGGTGGTGGGGGGTGGGGGGGGGGGTGGTGGGGGGTGGGGGGGGTGGTGGGGGGTGGGGGGGGGTGGTGGGGGGTGGGGGGGGGTGGGGGTGGGGGGGGTGGGGGGCATGGGAAACGACAGAAGTGAACAATGAGGGAGAAAAGTGGTTATTAAAGGCGCTCATCCATACATGGCAGCTCATGTGATTGATGGAGCTGTACTTACAAAATATGCTCGCGTCGTTTGCCCCGGGGGGTTTCTCAAGTATGTGGCAGGCAAGTAAGAAACTCCGATTGCTCTGAACATTGGTTTCTGTGTGATAGCTGTGTAGCGTGCTGCTGACTACCCCACATTGTTCGCCATGGGACCTTCAAGGACAGCTGCTATCTTGCAATCCTGGAATTGCAATTGCACCCCCCCCCCCCCTCCCCCATTCTCTAACTCTCCAGGGGCTAGTTGTTCAGCTAACTCTTCATTATCTTCCCAGAATCCTGTAACATAAATAGTGCTGAGCCTACACCTTCCCTCGCCAGCTCTCTGATGGTCCTCTGTTTCTCCTCGGTCTGGGTACTGACCTCCGCTGTGGCTACAACATCCTCTCAGCCCAACAAACCAGAACCAGCCCTTCACCCCAGTGGCCATTGCTCTAAAAAGCTAACTCCCAACCCCCCGGAAACTTAAACTCCCCCTGAACTCAACAGGACGTTATCCGATATAACTCACCCTCATTTCGACCCTGTCCATCATTTGTGGCTGTGCCTTCAGCTGCCGAGGCCTTAACCTCCTAAAGTCCTTTACCCTCTCCATCTCTCATTCCTCCTTTACGATTCTCCTGAAAGCCTCTTCGAGCGAACTGACGTCCACCTGCCCTCATATCTACTCATGTGGCTGGGTGTTTGATAACACTCCGCTGAAGTGTGTTGGGATGTTTTACTATGTCAAAGGTGCTATATAAATCCAGTTTGTTGTTGCTGCGGTTGTGGTAACACACGGCCGACCACACGGCATCACCGTGTTTATGAACTGATTTTCTGCATTTGAGATTCACCCAGCGACTGGTCATTGAAAGCGAGCATCAAGCCAGGCGGAGGGAGGACTGACAACCAACGTTCGGCAGCGAGAAGGGTGGCTGCTCGAGGCTTGGCGAAGGGTAGAGAATGGACAGCGGAGTTTTGGCTAGGCCAGAGTTTAAGGAGTGTGCCAGGGCAGCTAGTCAAGGGTATGTGTCAAAGGACCTGAGGAAGGAGCAGTGCTCCGAAAGCTAGTGTTTGAAACAAACCTGTTGGACTTTAATCTGGTGTTGGTGGTACTGTGCTCAAAGGACCTGGTTAAGGGTTTCAGCACTGGATCAACTGAGGCAGCAACGGGATTGTTTCGATGACACAGAAGGTGGCAGGAACTCTATAACGGTGAACCTAATGTAGAACAATGGGCGGCGCGATAGCACAGTGGGCAGCACTGTTGTCTCACATCTCCAGGGTCCTAGGTTCGATTCCCGGCTTAGGTCACTGTCTGTGCGGAGTCTGCACGTTCTCCCCGTGTCTGCGTGGGTTTCCTCCGGGTGCTGCGGTTTCCTCCCACAGTCCAAAGATGTGCAGGTTAGATGGATTGGCCATGCTAAATTGCCCCTTCGTGTCCAAAAAGGTAAGGTGTGGTTACTGGGTTATGGGGATAAGGCGGAGGTGTGGGCTTAAGTAGTCTTTCGAAGGGCCGGTGCAGACTCGATGGGTCGAATGGCCCCCTTCAGCACTGTAAATTGTATGTATGTATGAATTTAATTTCTTGATGAACCCAACTTGGAGTTGAATAAAAGATTAAGCTGCAGCTGTGCAGGGAGATTACTGTTTGCAAAGACCCATCATGAAGACGAGGGGGTAATGAAAGTCAACCTCAGCAACTTATTTATTTGGGTAAGATTTCAAAGCAAACGATTTGAAATGCAAATGAGAGCCATTTAGATGGGATTTATTGCGAATGTACGTTCAGTAATGCTTGCTTTACATTTTCATTCTTTGTAATTCACAAACTGATTTAAATAGCTCCTGATTAATTATGGAAGTAAATTGGTTGTGGAGAATTTGAGTGCTTAATCAGTGCGCCATTTGTTTGCTGAATGATTCAGCAGCAGCACTATGTGCTTCTAATGGCTGGAGATGAGGTTGGGTGGTCAGGGTGGGACGGGTGTAATTGGCTGCTGAGTAATATCCAGTTTAAATGCAGCCACATCAGCCTTGAGTTTCAGAATCTTGCTAGCGCCTATTTAAAGGAAGCGGGAAGCAAAGAGAGAGGGAACGCATCACAGAGAGCGCGTTTCCTACTTTGAGCCGTGGGAAGAATTTTGTACTTAAAGGTTGTACGCGTTCAATTCGGGAACGTTTAGAGAGTCAAATGGAAATTGCGCAAGATTTGCAGCACAGAAACAGGCCACTCAGCTCAACTGCTCCATAGAAACACAGAAAGTGGGAGCCGGAGGAGAGCCATTCGGCCCGTTGAGCCTGTTCCGCCATTCAATATGATCACGGCTGATTCGCTATCGCAACGCCACATTCCTGCACTCTCCCCATCCCGCTTGACACCTTTAGAGTCTCGAAACCTTTCGATGTCCTTCATAAATGTATTCAGCGTGTTGGCCTCCACAGGTTCACTACCATGCTTACACAAGGGTCTCCTACAGCATCTCTCGCTATCAGGATATCGTTCTACTCCTTTCTCCTTCATCCAGTTTCCCGCTTAAATGCATCATCACTACTCACCCCCACTACATCATCCGTTAGTGAGTTCCACATTCTTTTTAAAAAATAAATTTAGAGTACCCAATTCATTTTTTTCACAATTAAGGAGCAATTGATCATGGCCAATCCACCTACCCTGCACATCTTTGGGTTGTGGGGGTGAAACCCACGCAGAAACGGGGAGAAGGCGCAAACTCCACACGGCAGTGACCCAGGGCCGGGATCGAACCTGGGACCTTGCCGCCGTAAAGCAGCAGTGCTAACCATCTGCACCGCCGCGCTGCCCTAAGTTCCACATTCTAACCACTCTCTGGGCAAAAAAAGGTTCTCCAAAATTACTTATTTATTAATCATCATCATATATTTATGAGCCTGAGTTTCTGACTCATCCATATATTGAAACATCTTCTCTACGTCTAACCTATCAAACCCCTTGAGAATGAAAAAGACCCTTATCGAGTCACTCTCAATCCTTTTACTACAGAGATACTCCCAGCATATTCATAGTAGTGAACTTTCCCGATAGTAGTGATCACCCAATTCTAATAATAATAATTCGAACAATCTTTATTGTCACAAGTAGGCTTACATTAACACTGCAATCAAGTTACTGTGAAAATCCCTCAGTCGCCACATTCCGGCGCCTGTTCGGGTACACAGAGGGAGAATTCAGAATGTCCAATTCACCTAACGGCACGTCTTTCGGGACTTGGGAGGAAACCGGAGCACCCGGAGGAAACCCACGCAGACACGGGGAGAACGTGCAGACTCCACACGGACAGAGACACAAGCCGGGAATCGAACCTGGTCTCATCTTTGTAAATCTTTCCTGCACCTTCTGCAGTGCCTCAATATGCTCCCTGTAATATGGAGACTGGAACAATGCACAGCACCCAAAGTACATAAAACTGACTTAAATTGAATTAAATTAATTAAAACATATGGCAAAACAAATTTAGTTTTGGAAAATAACCTTAGAATAGTTGGGGTAAAGATTATAAATGAGGCAGGGTTTACTGCAAATTAAGTTAGCATTGAAATTAACTTCCCATAAATATTCCTCAGCGCAGTTAGATTTTTTATTGCTTGGTGTCAGTTTTAATATTGATGCCTTCATATTCATGCAGGATTTAGATAGCTGAATCCCCAGCAGAGCTATTCGGACATGCTCCATACACTTCAGTGCGACACTGACCCCCCAAACACTGCCCACCATTTACAAGAGACAAGTCAGGAGTGCGATGGAATACTCTCCACTTGCCTGGATGAGCGCAGCTCCAACAACACTCAAGAAGCTCCACACGGTCCAGGACAAAAGAGCCACTTGAATGGCACCTCATCCACAAACATTCACTCCCCTCCACCACTGGCGGAAAGTGGCCGCCGTATGTAACATCTACAAGATGCACTGCAGTGACTCACCAAGATTCTTAGGCAGCACCTTACAAACCCACGACACCTACCACCTAGGACAAGAGCAGCAGATACCTGGGAACCCCACCACCTAGAGGTTCCCCTTCAAACCACTCGCCACCCTGACTTGGAAATATATCGCTGTTCCTTCACTGTCGCTGAATCAAAATCCTGGAAATCCCTCCCTAACAGCACAGTGGGTGCACCTACACCACATGGACAGCAGCATTTCCAAGAAGGTGGTTCAATGTTGCCTTCTCAAGGGCAACTAGGGATGAGCGATAAATGTTGCCCCTGTCAGTGGTGGCAAATCCTGAGAATCAATTGTTAAAACGTTTATGAGATGATTGTACACGCGGGTAGAATAATACACCCAGATTCATGAGCAATTAAGGTCAGAAGAAAGTGGCCAATCTTGTCCCTTTGATGGATCTATCTCACTTGAACCTCCAGTCCAAAGATTTACTGGCATCAGAGACAACCCAGAGAAGTTTCACTAGGTTGATCCCTGGGTGTGGAGGGGTTTTCTTATGAGGAGAGGTTGAGTGGGTTGGGCCTGTACTCACTGGAGTTTAGACGAATGAGAGGCGACCTTATTGAGACATATCGGATTCTCAGGGGGTTTGACAGGGTCGATGCTGAGAGGTTGTTTTCCCCTTGTGGGAGATTCTAGGACCAGAGGGCATCATCTCAGGGTCAGGGGGGTCACCCATTTCAGACAGAGATGAGGAGGAATTTCTTCCTTCAGAGGGCAGTGTCCCTTTTGTGTATTCTCATGTATTTTCTTGAATTTTGTTTAATTCCCTTTTCTTCCCATGTACTGAATGATCTGTTGAGCTGCTTGCAGAAAAATACTTTTCACTGTACCTCGGTGCACGTGACAATAAACAAATCCAATCCAATCCAGTGAATCTGTGGAATTCTTTACCGCAGAGAGCTGTAGAGGCCGGGTCGCTAAGTATGTTCAAGGCTGAGATGGATTTTTAATCAGTGAGGGAATCGAGGGTTATGGGGATAAGGCGGAAGGTGGAGTTGAGGATTATGACATCAGATCAGTCGCAATCTCATTGAATGGCGGAGTAGACTTGATGGGCCGAATGGCCCACTTCTGCTCCTATGCCTCATGGTCACATGATGCACAAATACCCTCAATTGTGACTGATCCATAAATCCAACACTCGCAAACCAAATACCCAATGAAGATCCTCACTGGGGAGAATGTTACATTCGATCTCTTTATCATCTCAATCGATCATCCACTCCCCACCTCCTCTGGTTTTCTCTTCCTTCCTTCTTCGCTCTTTCTCATTCGAAGGTGCGATAAGCTCGACTTACCTTGAGCAACACCACAGGAGGTTCTCGAAGTTGCCCTTGCTGACTGACGCCCGTGGTGCTGTCATCATTTCCTGGTTTGATTTACGTCAATACGGCATCACCTCATTGCCTCTCAGAAGCAGCCACGCGGCTGGTTGTGAAAGGGTGATAGAGGCGGGGACCCTCACATCATTTCAGAAGCATTCAGATGTGGACTTGAAAGGTCGCGGCGCACAAAGCTATGGAACAAGTGCTGGAAAATGGAACTAGAATAGAGCGGTGCTCGATAGCCGGCACAGACATTGTGGGTTGAAGGTCCTCTATCTGTCCTGTGAAACTCTGTGACTCAAGTTGGCACCGAGGTACGTGAGGAGATATTAGAGCAAGTAAACTAAACCTCGGTCAAAGAGCATCTTAATATAATATAACAATCTTTATTAGTCTCACAGGTAGGCTTACATTAACACTGCAATGAAGTTACTGTGAAAATCCCCCAGTTGCCACATTCCGGCGCCTGTTCGGGTACACAGAGGGAGAATTCAGAATGTCCAATTCACCTAACAAGCACGTCTTTCGGGGCTTGTGGGAGGAAACCGGAGCACCCGGAGGACACCCACGCAGACACGGGGAGAACGTGCAGACTCCGCACAGACAGTGACCCAAGCCGGGAATGGAACCAGGGACCCTGGCGCTGTAGAGCAACAGGGCTAACCACTGTGCCACCGTACCGCCCACAAGGAGGAGAGGGAGGCGGAGAGGTTCAAAGAGGGAATTCCAAAGTTTCGGACCCAGAAAACGCAATGCATGGTCGGCGAGGATGGAGTGATACAAATTGGAGGTTTTGCGAGTGGCCAGAATTAGAGGTATGCTGAGATCTGGGAGGCCTGGGGGAGGTTGCAAAGGTACTTTTTTCCGCTCACCAGAACAAAATCGCTCGGCGTGTCAACGCCACCACAAAAGATGCTTGGGATTTGTCCATGAGCAATTCGACTGCCTTAGGCTTCATTCGTGATGCTACGCTGAAGACCTGTCAGACTGCAAGCTGCTCCACTGAAGACCCCAAAATAATCGTCCAATGCCCTTGCCCGAGAGCGGGTCGGAGTCAGAGAATTAATGCTCCACAAAATAAATGGGCCTCTTCCACCATTGAGACAAAATAACATCCAAGTTCAGTGGAATGTTTCCAATTCTTTACATTTTATAGATTTCAGGTGCTCCAGTAATATCTCAGAGGATGATATGGTGTGATTTACAATTGTAATATTTGTATGCAAATCAACCCCATAAAGAGCGCTCCAGGAACGATGGATAGATGTAAAAATGCCACAGCTGAGGTTTCATTCTAAATGTTCTGCAACTGGGAAAAACTGTTTTAATGACTCAAACACACCCGACTCTTTGGTGATTAGTATTTTTCATTTATTCAAGTGGTAGGGGTGTTATGGAAGCGTTATGACAAACGGTTTATTGTGATTGGGTGCGGAGGGAGTCTCTAGCAAGTTCCCACCACAGTGATGGACAAAAGAGCTGAATGCCTGGATTGAGGTGAGAGTGACTGCCCTCGACATCAAGGCAGCGTTTGGCCGAGCTTGGCATCAAGGAGGCCTAGCTAAACTGGAGTCAATGAGAATCAGGGGGGAAACTCTCCACTGGTTGGAGTCACCTGGCACAAAGGAAGATGGTTGTGGTGGTTGGAGGTCAATCATCTCAGCTCCAGGACATCACTGCAGGAGTTGCTCAGGATAGTGTCCGAGGCCCAACCATCTTCAGTTGCTTCATCAATGACCTCCCTTGCATCACAGGTGATTAAGAAGGCGAATGGAATTTTGTCCTTCATTGCTAGAGGGATGGAGTTTAAGACTAGGGAGGTTATGCTGCAATTGTATAAGGTGTTAGTGAGGCCACACCTGGAGTATTGGAGTAAGGTCTCCTTACCTGAGAAAGGACGTACTGGCACTGGAGGGTGTGCAGAGGAGATTCACGAGGTTAATTCCAGAACTGAAGGGGTTGGATTACGAGGAGAGGTTGAGTAGACTGTGACTGTACTCGTTGGAATTTAGAAGGATAAGGGGGGATCTTATAGAAACATATAAAATTAAGAAGGGAATAGATAGGATAGATGTGGGCAGGTTGTTTCCACTGGCGGGTGAAAGCGGAACTAGGGGGCATAGCCTCAAAATAAGGGGAAGTAGATTTAGG
The DNA here is from genome assembly GCF_902713615.1 of Scyliorhinus canicula. Classification (NCBI taxonomy): domain Eukaryota; kingdom Metazoa; phylum Chordata; class Chondrichthyes; order Carcharhiniformes; family Scyliorhinidae; genus Scyliorhinus; species Scyliorhinus canicula. Next base: position 5,497,852 of record NC_052170.1, read on the forward strand.
ACTGAGTTTAGGAGGAACTTCTTCACCCAAAGGGTTGTGAATCTATGGAATTCCTTGCCCAGTGAAGCAGTTGAGGCTCCTTCATTAAATGTTTTTAAGGTAAAGATAGATGGTTTTTTGAAGAATAAATTAAGGGGCAATTTAGCATGGCCAATCTACATCCCCTCCACATCTTTGGGTTGTGGGGGCGAAACCCACGCAGTCACGGGGAGAATGTGCAAACTCCACACGGACAGTGACCCAGGGCCGGGATCGAACCTGGGACCTCGGTGCCGTGAGGCAGCAGTGCTAACCCACTGCGCCACCGTGCCGCCCTGTAGAAAAAAATGACTAAGTGTGGGATTTACCAGAGCGAAACTCTCCCAAGTCCCAAAAACGTGACTGAAGCGTGGGTGAATCCAGGTTTGGAGCGTACCCTAATAACCTTCAGAAAACCGCCCAAATATTCGGGTCAGTGATGCTGTTCTGATGAAAGTCGTCGAGCTGGGTCCAATCTAACATCGCTGCGGCCCCGAATTGCAGCAGAATCCTGTGGTAGTCCTTGGGCCTTCGCGACCCTGGTAGTGCCACCTGGGTGCCCCCTGCCCACAGGGCAAACACCCGGGGGCCTCCGATCCTCTGGGAGACCACCGCACGTGCCGTTCCGTCTGGTCCCTGTTTGTGGGAGGCCAGCAGTAATCGGCCCTCGCCCCAGGGCTCCGCGGCGAAGCGATTTGATCCCAGGGCCTTGGGTAGATCAGGGGAGAGGATATTAAAGTGAGACCAGCTGTTTGTGGGAAAAAAAAGAAAGCTCCTGATGGTGAGAAAGTAAAAGAATCTCGACCTTGACCTTTATTCTAATCCCATTTTCCAGCTCTCGGTCCGTAGCCTTATATGCTATGAAATTTCAGGTGCTCATCGAAATGCTTCCACCACCCTTTCAGGCAACGAGTTCCAGATCCCCACCACCGTCCGGGTGAGAAGGTTTTCTTTCCTCAGATCCCCTCTAATTCTCCTGCCCCTTACCTTAAATCTATGCTCCTTTGTTATTGGCCCCTCTACCTAGGGGTAAGGTTCGCAGGCAACACCGTGGAGTCGCGGATAGTGAAGAGGATTGTCAGAGGATGCAGCAGGATATAAACTGGTGGCAGCAGGGTGGCACGGTGGGTTAGCCCTGCAGCCTCACGGCACCGAGGTCCCAGGTTCGATCCCGGCTCTGGGTCACTGTCCGTGTGGAGTTTGCACATTCTCCCCGTGTCTGCGTGGGTTTCACCCCCACAACCCACAGATGTGCAGGCTCGGTGGATTGGCCACGCTAAAATTGCCCCTTAATTGGGAAAAAATGAATTGAGTATTCTAAATTTTAAAAAAATCCTCGGGCTCATAAATATATGATAATGATTAATAAATAAGTAAGTTTGGAGAACCTTTTTCTGCCTAGAGAGTGGTTAGAATGTGGAATTTTGGGCAGCACGGTGGCACAGTGGGTAGCACTGCTGTCTCACGGAGCCAAGGTCCCATCTTTGATCCCAACCCTGGGTCACTTCCGTGTGGAGGTTGCACATTCTGCCCGTGTCTGCGTGGATTTCACCCCCACAACCCAAAGATGTGCTGGGTAGGTGGATTGGCCAAGCTAAATTGCCCTTTATTGTGAAAAAATGAATTGAATACTCTAAGTTTATATTTAAAAAAAGGATTAAACTAGTTGGTGTCTTGGCGGAGAAATGGCAGATGGAGTTTAATCTGGACAAGTGTGAGGAATGCACTTTGGAAGGTCCAATGCGTGTGGGAATTACACAATAAATGGTGGAACCCTTGTGAGTGCTGACAGGCAGAGAGATCTGGGCGTGCATGTCCACCAAATACTGAAAGTGGCAACGCATGTGGATATAGAACATAGAACAGTACAGCACAGAACAGGCCCTTCGGCCCTCAATGTTGTGCCGAGCCATGATCACCCTACTCAAACCCACGTATCCACCCTATACCCATAACCCAACAACCCCCCCCTTAACCTTACTTTTATTAGGACACTACGGGCAATTTAGCATGGCCAATCCACCTAACCCGCACATCTTTGGACTGTGGGAGGAAACCGGAGCACCACGCACACAGGGGGAGGACGTGCAGACTCCACACAGACAGTTGGGATAAGTTGGGTAAGAAGGCATACGGCTTGCTGGCCTTCATCGGTCGGGGCATTGAGTATAAAAATTGCCAAGTCATGTTGCAGCTGTACAGGACCTTAGTTAGGCCTCATTTGGAATATTGCGCACAATTCTGGTCGCCACACTACCAGAAGGGTGTGGATGCCTTGGAGAGGGTACAGAAGCGCTTTACTAGGATGCTGCCTGGTATGGAGGACATTAGCTATGAGGAGAGGTTGGATAAACTCGGTTTGTTCTCACTGGAATGACGGAGGTTGAGAGGCGATCTGATAGAGGTCCACAAGATTATGAGTGGCATGGACAGAGTGGATAGTCAGATGCTCTTTCCTAGGGTAGGAGAGTCAAGTTCTAGTGGACATAGGTTTAAAGTGCGCGGGGAAAAGTTTAGAACTGATGTGCGAGGCAAGTTTTTTTTACACAGAGGGTGGTAAATATATGGAAGGAGCTGCCTGTGTAGGTGGTCGGAGCAGCTACGGTAGCTGCATTTAAGGGGCATCTAGACAAATATATGAATCGGCTGGGAATGGAAAGATACGGACTCCGTAAGTTCATACAGTTTTAATTTGGGCAGGAACCATGGTCGGCACAGGCTTGGAGGGCCGAAGGGCCTGTTCCTGTGCCGTATTCTTCTTTGTTCTTCTTTGTTCTATCCAGCCAATCTATCTATGTCCCTCATAACTTTGTACACCTCAATCAGGTTCCTCCTCTTTTCCCTTTCCCCCTGCAGCGATAGTTTGAAATTTGGTATTCCTGCATTTGTCCTGATGACTGAAAGATTAAAAACTTCAACAACATGCCTGTCTTTTCCGCGATATTTAAGTACCAGACTACCAAGTGACTGATTGTAAATCCTACCTCAATCTTCACGTTCCCTCGATGTGAACTGACCATTCGCAATCAAAAGAAACCTTTAATAGAAATTTTCAACGTCAAATGAGAATGCTATTTTTAATGACAATTATAAAAGACACACTGAAATCTGGAAAGGAATGATGATTTAAATGCACGATAATAGCCGGGGACTTCAAAGGATTTGAAGTGGCTTGAAATGGTGACTGAAATGGATTGTACAAATTATTTAACGTTTCATGAATCTTAAAGCGGAAGAAGTCAAAAAGGTTAATAGCAGCAATGTGGTTCATAATTATCCTATTTATCTTGTTCACTGCATTTTAGGATCAGGAGTCAGAAGTTAAGTCTGGCTTTGGCGAGGGGTCCACTTTGTCACCGCAAATTCAGAACAACGGGCTGCCATTTATGGGTTGTGGCGAGGGGGGGGGGGCGGAGGGGGAAAGGATGGCTTGCATCACCCCTCCCCCCTCCCCCACATACCCTCCCCCCCCCCCCCCCCCCCCCCCCATCTCACCCCTGCCGTAGGCACGTCAGCTGGAAGCTGGCTCACTCTGTCTCAGGCCTCCCTGTAGCCAGTGAGCCAAACTGAATCATAGCTTCAACAGTGTCCATTTCTGGTCTGCATATCATTATAGAGGCATTGGAGAAGGTGCGAAGGATACAGAACGGAAACGTTACACTGATCCAGAACGGGTCAAGCTGCCGATCTTTTCTCTGGAAAAGGGAAAGACCACGCGATGACCTGATCGATGTTTTTATTCTTTTGTGCGATGTTGGCGCCCCTGGTTGGGCCCAGCTTTTGTTTCCCATCCCTAATTGTCCTTGAGCTGAGTGGTTTGCCCGGCCATTTCAGAGGGGCATTTAAAAGTCAAACACATTGCTGTGGGTCTGGAGTCACATGTAGGCCAGACCTGGTAAAGACTGCAGATTTCCTTCACTAAAGGTCATTAGTGAACCAGATGGGTTTTTACAACAACCATCGATACTTGACCACGGTCACCACTATTGGGACTAGCTTGTGAGTCGAGATTCTTTTGGCATAATGACAGAGTTCCCCCTCATCGCCATTGCACACATTGTTGCAGGCAACAATGGAATATCTGGAGAGCGGTCCGAAGATGGTTGAATTTTGGCCGTTCCTCCAAATACCCATTGTCCCGCCCACGGCGATGACTGCACTGGTGGATCCGGAAAATCCCAGCCTCAGGAAGGGCTGGATGGGACGGGCATAGATAGTGATGATTAACTTGGACTCGAGAACAGAACTAGGTGCGTACATAGAAGACAGTCAGTAATAAATCCAATCGGGTATTCAGGAGGAACTTATTTACCCCCCCCTTTCAAATTTTCTTTCTCTTTCTCTCTCTCCCTTTGTCTGTTTCTCTCTTTCCCTCTTTCCACGTGGATTGAGAATACCTCAGCAAGTTGCTCAAGGTGCCCCAGTGAGAATGTTACCAGACATTTGATGTCTTTGCATCCCACCAGGAATTAAAGAAATTGTCAACGCACCATCGAGTGATGCACTGGATGCACTGGTGATGAGCGACAGCCCTTTTTCCAGACAGGATTGAAGGGCTAATTAATCTTTCTCCTTTTATTTTCTCACTGGGGGATTTATTTTCCATTGTGAGTTGCACCTTTATCAAAGTCGGCTTGCTAGTGCAGGAGAGTAGAAACATTTTCAGTCAATGTTGGCAGCAGGTTAGACGCAGAATAAAGCTCCCGCTGGACTGCCCAGGAAAAATGCTCCTCAACCCCCGCAATGAGGTGCACCACCACGAGTGTGCCACCTCTCCACTTAACCCACCTTCCAGCCATGTTATTCTCTCAGTCTGAACGAAGACTGTAGACTTACAGTTAACACAAACACTTTATTCAAAGGGTTCGTTCTGCTTCCAGAGCTCAACTAGATGTAAAACAGTCAAGAGGTATGACCAGTGAGACTAAGGTAACCTGCCTATGCTGAGCTCTCTCTGTGTGCTGCTGCTCCCTAGCTCTGTGCTTCTCAAAGAGGCCGATCCTGCCTTGGGCTTGACCCTTTATAGCCGTCTCTGATGCTGCCCTCTAGTGGTGCTGTGGCTGTTACATCTGTGCTGCAATCCCTGGTGTATGTGCAGATGTATGTACCGATGTACAGGTCACCGCACCAGCCAGTTGGTGAAGGTTATTCAGTTTAGATTTATACGTCAGGGAACAATATAGCTCCTCCCCCTACTCATCACCCCAATGTCAATAAGCGTCACTCTTTTTGAGAAGACAAAAAGTCCCAATTAATAAAACACAAATAAGAGGGGTGACAGCCTTGAGCGGGCGCTGTAACTAAAACAATACATTAAAGGAATCTTAACAAACTTAACCAAAATATCATTACCCAGTCCCCCACGGTGCCTATCAGTCATGGAGTGTGCCTTCATACTCTTTTTTAACAGAACAATGATAAATAAATTAGTCAAACATGACAGCCCCTGGTGGGGCATTGTAACTAAAAGATGTCAAAAGGTGAAAGGAAACTTACAAAATCAAACCAAAGTGTGATTACCGGGGGTGTCGATGTACCCTGACCCCACGGGGCCCACTAGTCATGGAGTGTTTCTTTATATGTGCGCGAGTAATTATGACGTGAGTGCTCCCAAACTGTAGACACTTAACTTTAATTTATGCAATAAACTTGCTGCGGTCCATCTGTTGGATGTGATCGTAAACGCACCAATATGCATCCTCAACAGCACTAAAAGTCAGATTGCCTCGTCGGTGTTGCTTTCTCTGTCGCAGCTAGCTGCATTCAAATTAACTGCAACATTGTCTACATCACAGCTTCGAAGCCCTTTTGGTTGACCTGAGATTGCAAAAGGCGTTAGGGCAATGCAAAAGCAGCTTTTTTTCCCAGCCTTTCGAGGTGGAAACTGGGCGGACACTTGAGGGAAATAAACTTGAAAGGCTACGGGAATAGAGGGGGGAGTAGGACTGGCTGGATTGCTTTACAGAAAGCCCTCGTGGACAAAGGTGTTTTTATGTGGGTGGGTTGCTTAAATTCCATCTGTACCTCTATTTTCCTCAGAGAGGGCTACGGTGTGAAGAATAAATAAATCGGTCAGCAGAGGTATGCAATGTTGCTTCGCAACTGGGGCCTTGTAAGGTCGAGAAGCTTTTGAATTTTAGTTTTAGCTGAACTCGTTTGCATTCAGTGACAGGATCTTGGGGAGTGAATATCTCTGAATTCTGTCAGAAGAACAATTGGACAGGACCAGAGCTGCAATGAGGCAGGCTTCCTAAAGTCCAAGTTACAGTCCAGATAACCAGGGAACAGGGACTGAAAAAAATGTTTAAGATGACTGGAGTTAAAAAAACAAAAGATCAAGGTATTGTTCAGAAGAATTGAAGGAAGAGTAAACAAAGTGTTCTGAGTTAAAGAGACAGTCACAGTAACTAGATTTAAAGTGGCACAGAGGTAGGTGAGACGTTTGATGTTTGATGCCATTTTATTATAGTCTAGGAATTCAGACTTAGAGCAATTGTGAAAGTTTGTGTAGCCACCAAGACTGTGGCGAATGAAGGATTTTCAGATGTATTGTATTGAGGGAATTTGATGCAATAAGGGTTAATGTCTGGGTTAGAGTGTGTTTGACTGCTGCAATCATGTTTTAAAAGAAACTTGGTCTGAAAGGTTTGGAGCCAGGAGTATAATTAAACCATCGCAAAAAGCTTGGGCTAATGGAATTTTGTTTTGATTAAGGGGATTCCATGTGGAATTAATTAGACTTCAGTTTGGTAAGATGAAGTTGCTACTGGGTGGAGCTAAGGTAGCAGGCATTTTGTAGGAAATGCAGGTCAGTGCAGTTATGGATGAAGCTCTGACCACAAGTCAGGCAGATTGCAGTTCAGTTAAAAGATATTTACGTTTTTTAAATCAGTGCAGATTTGTCTGAGAACGATAGGGAACTGAAACAATCAGAGAACCAGCTCCTGAAGTCATACAGCCAGAGTTTCTGCATGGGTCTGATAGGAGTCAGGTCTTGTCTTTAATGTAGCATCAAGAGATTTCTCTTGCTCAACGAACACATCTTGAAGCAAGTGTTCCTTGTACCATTAGTATTTAAAGTGGATTGAGAGCTGAGATTTTATTTTCTTATTGCTTAATTGGTAATAAAGATACTATTTAAGGGCATTGTATTCACTGTATTGAGTAGCATTGTTTAAGGGATAATTGTAAACTATTTATGTTAAAGATTTTAATACTGTGTTAGTAGTAAAGTTGGTTTTAATATATTATGGACGAGTTCTCCGCCCCCTCCCGCCGGGTCAGAGAATCGGCGCAGTGTCACACAACGCCACCCCGATGCCGGGACGCAATTCTCCGCAATGCGGAGAATTGGCACCATTGATGCCGGTCGGGGTATGCGCCGACTCTCTGGCCCGGGCCCGCACAGGCCGGCACGCCGATTCTCCGGGCCGGATGGGCCGAGCAGCCGTCAACAAAACCTGAGTCCCGCCGGTGCCGTTCTAACATCCTCTGAGCCAATGGGACCTCGGTATTGAAGGGTCTGGGTGCGGCCTGTGGGGGCGGAGGGGGTCCGACCCCAGAGGGGCCTCCTTAGTGGCCTGGCCCGCGATCGGGGCCCACTGATTGACGGGCTGGCCTCTCTGCGGCCCCCCCCGGCCTCCTTTACTCCCTGCACCATTTGGCGTCGGGGCCACCACGGGGAAGAAGGCCACTGTGCATGTGCTAGTTGGCGCCGGCCCAACTGCGCATGCGCGGACCCCACGGCGCCGGGTTCAGGCCGGGATCGGCAGCTGGGGCGGCGGAGGCCGCTCCAGTGCCATCCTAGCCCCCTGTGGGCACCGGAACGGGCGCCGACGCCAGAGTAAAACACTCCCGCTTTTACTCCGGCGTTGGCACTTAGCCGCCCGTTGGGAAAATCCCGCCCTATATTCCTATTATTTACGAAATTAGTCCTGGAGCGAGGAATCATTTCCTCACAGTCTTACAAAATAAAAATAAAATATTGGGGTTTCTGCCCCGTATGAAAATGAAAATGAAATGAAATGAAAATCGCTTATTGTCACGAGTAGGCTTCAATGAAGTTACTGTGAAAAGCCCCTAGTCGCCACATTCCGGCGCCTGTCCGGGGAGGCTGGTACGGGAATCGAACCGTGCTGCTGGGCTGCTTGGTCTGCTTTAAAAGCCAGCTATTTAGCCGAGTGAGCTAAACCAGCCCCTGCCACTGTTGGGATCTGGACTGGCATCATAATAAGACAAGGAAATCCTAAAAGCGGATTAGACTGGATCCCTGTAAAAAGTGGAGCGGGAGCTTTGTTTGGAAGTGTAATTTGGAAAATCTGGCCTGGATTTCAGAATCCAAATTGCATTAAAAGTGTTGAGAGATTATTTGAAAGTGGGAGTGGAGTTTGGAAAGTCTCCCATGACAGTCATCTGGGGGGATTCTGAGGAGGCATCCGCAAACATTTACCTGGGGTTCGGAGTGCGGAGTGTACTTGCCCACCGTCATCTTGTGCGCTTAAAAGGGACTTTGTGTTGATGAGACCTTTGCAGATGAAGATGCACTTCATCATCTGTATTAATCCTGAAACATGTGTGTAATTGTTTTCAAAAGTAAATGTTGCGATCTTTGGAGCCAGCGTTCCATTCTGGGATCTACCCGTCCAGTTAAAACACCAAGTGGGATAGTAGAAGCCTGGAATAATAAAACTCAAGCACGGTTCCGATCTTCCTCTTCTACCACTGCGGAATTTTCAGTAAAATGCTTCAGCTACGCACACCCTCCAAACAGGTTAGAGTCGCAAAGTGTTTTTCCTTTTGATATCCCGCCGAACCCACACAGGACTTTTCACCCTGGAGAAGGAACACGTGTGACACTCGGGAATGGCAATTTAAGAGGATTTAGGTGGCTCTCGAGTGTTTAATGGGACTCCGCTAACTGCATTGCTAAAGCACGCCATTAGTTTGCGATTTTATAAGTCATCTGGCAGTTTGAGTGACTTACTGGCTGTGCCGTGAGATACATTACCAGGAATCGATGGCTCCCCAGGCAATGAAGAAGAATTGTGATGGCCTCCTTGAGACTCTGTGACCTAAATCTTTCCAGTACAAGGGATTTGCTGGAAGAGGAATAGCTTAATTTGGCAACGGGGATTAGCAGGCAGTTGAAGGGACCCCACATTTTACTGTGAATATCAGGCAGAGGCATTCACGGTGATGAATCGTTAACAAGCAGAGAATTAAAGTAACTCTTGCTGCCTTTTACGCAGTGGCTATAAATTCACATCACTGCGAAGTTTAGTACATCATCATTGTAATGCTCTTTGTGCTGGCTAAAGTACTTTTTGCTTTTATCAACAGTGTTAATCTTCCCTTGTTCACTTATCCTATCATTTCATCCTGTTTGGAAATGGTTTTCGATCAGCATGGATACAAAGCGAGTAATAAAAATTCAGAGTTATGGTTGCAGAAACATTATAGTCAAAGTGGTGTGATATGATGTCCACAGCTGGGTCTGTACTCGTCGGAGTTTAGAAGGACGAGGGGGGGATCTTATTGAAACTTACAGGATACTGCGAGGCCTGGACAGAGTGGACGTGGAGAGGATGTTTCCACTTGTAGGTAAAAAACAAGAACCAGAGGACACCATCTCAGGCTAAAGGGACCATCCTTTAAAACTGAGATGAGGAGGAATTTCTTCAGCCAGAGGGTGGTGAATCTGTGGAACTCTTTGCCTCAGAAGGCTGTGGAGGACAAATCACTGAGCGTCTTTAGAGATAGATAGGTTCTTGATTAATAATGGGATCAGGGGTTATGGGGAGAAGGCAGGAGAATGGGGATGAGAAAATATCAGCCATGATTGAATGGTGGAGTAGACTCGATGGGCCGAGCGGCCTAATTCTGCTCCTATGTTTTATGGTCCTATGGTCCAGGGGATGGTCCACGTGTGCTCCATTAACATGCCTGGGAGCTTTCTGGCGGGATTCTTCCGTAATCAGCGGGGCGGGCAACTCCAGCGGGACGGAGTAGCGTGAACCACTCTGGCGTCGGGCTGCCCCGAAGGTGCAGAATCCTGCGCACCTTCAGAGACTAGGCCCGCCCCGGAGTGGTTTATGCCCTGCCGGGCGGCGGGAAAGGGGTTTGGCCCCACGCCAACCGGCACCGAAGGGCCTCCACCGGCCGGCGTGAGTTGGCGCATGCGCGGGAGGGCTTCGTTTCCGCACCGGCAATGGCGGACCGGTACAGCCTCCGGTGCAGAAGGATAGAGTGCCCCCACGGCACAGGCCCGCCCGCAGATCTGTGGGCCCCGATCGCGGGCCAGTCCACCGTGGGGGCACCTCTTGGGGCCAGATGCCCCCGCACCCCCCCAAGAACCCCGGAGGCCGCCCGCGCCGCCAGGTCCCACCGGTAAGGACCTCCCCCAATTTATGCCGGCGGGACTGGCAAAAGACGGGCGGGAGGGACTTCGGCCCATCGCGGGCTGGAGAATTCGGGCAGCCCCGGGGCCCATTGAGTCGCGCCGGACCTCGCCATTCTCCGAGACGGGCGGCGCGACTCACGCCGGGCCGGTTTTTGGGGGGCCGGAGAATTTGGAAGACGGTGGGGGCAGGATTCACACCGGCCCCCGGCGATTCTCCGACCCAGCGGGGGGGCCGGAGAATCCCGCCCCATGAGTTTCACTGCCAAATCAAGACCTGGTAAGTCAAGGGCAAGTACAGGTTAGGTAGATTGGCCGTGTTCAATTGTCCATTAGTGTCCAAAGATGTGCAGGTTAGGTGGATGGGCCATGATCAATGTTCGGGGTTCTGTAGATAGGGCGGGTTAGTGGACCCACGTGGAGTACTCTTTTGGAGGGCCGGTGCAGGCTAGATGGGACAAATGGTCCCTTTCTACACTGTAGGGATTCTGTAGCGTCTAGGTGTGACAAAGTTAGAAAATATTTACCAAAGAAAGTCATGCTCCCGTTTTAAAGTGGATTATTTATCCTCATTTAATTGGATGATACTTTTCAATTTAGTTAATCATTAACAAGTTTCAAGGATATAGGGTGTTTACCATAAACATATCCCATTGTTCGTCAAGGGAGCATTATCTGCAATAACTTACATTTTATAGAATGCATTTAATGTAAAAACAACCCAAGGTGCTTAACGAGATTGAAATCAATAAAAACGTGTTGACATTTTTAACATTGAACCTGAATTCCAGGCAGAGTTATTGTGGGACTGGCAGACGCCACTCAGCCCCTCGATTCCATGCCGGCTCTCAGTCTCACTCACCATGCCCGCTCTATCCCCATCGTCCTCCAGGTCTATTTCCCTCGTGTCCGTGCAGTTTCTACGTCAATAGACTTGAGGAAGGAATAATGGAAAGAAGGTGGTTTTTCATCGCCCTAGCGCCTTCCGCAAACCCAGGACAAACCCAAGGATCTCACAGCCACAGCCTAGCGTAGATACTGCTGTAACGCAGGAGAAGGAGAATCGGAACAGGTGACCAATAAAGGTTTTAAGGCGCATCGGAACAGGAGGAGCGAGGCGGCGGTGAGCCGGAGAAGCTTAGGGATGGAATTCCAGAGCGCTTAAGCCCCACCCGTGTGCCACCCTGGCACTGACAAGATGCCAAACTGGCATTTTTGTTTAGTGACGGGGATGGGGCCTGGGGGTGCCCAGTGCACATGAGATGGAGTGCGGAGGGGCCCGCAAGGACCCCCTTATAGGAGAGTGTGGTGATATGCATCACTGTAGATACACAAGGGGTTAATGTAAGTACACGTAGACCAGCTAGTCACTAAAGGGAGCACCAGAGACATGACACACAGACACTCAACCAATAGGTCAGTAAGATAGGACACGACCAATGGGCATTCACGATACACACAGAGGTGACACTACCACAGAGGGGCATTACACCAACCCACATATAAAGGACACAGCACACATGATCTTCCTCTTTCCAGTGGAGACACTCAGTGAGTACAGACACAGGGTTGATTGAACATCACACCCACCACGTGGATTGTAGCAGACTGGTTCGCCAGTCTGAGTAGCTAGAGGAGGATTAACAGTAGAGTCGAATCCAAGTAGGAGAATTGTAAATAGTTCAATAAACGTGTTGAAGTTATCTCCACGTCTGAACCTTCCTTTGTCAGAGTGAACATCAAAGGAAGCCGCTTATGCTACGCCAAGAGCATAACAAGACAGAAAGTGGGTGGTTCGGGTGTCACGTTTTGGGGGGGTGGGGGGAGGGGGGGTCGAGAGATCCAGTGAGCTGGGCTCCTCACTGCAAGAAACGGGACTAAGTGCGGCCTTGGTCCCGCGTTCCCCAAGCCGCGTACCTCACTGGAGTCGTGTTAGATAGCGTTGTGTTTCTCATCGCTGTGAGCGCTGGCAAACACGCGGTTAAACACACTCTCGATGGGACTTTGTTCCCATTTAGTAAGATCGGGCCCATTGTCTTTCCAGATGATATCGCGGAGGGGCAGCATGCCCATGAGAAATAACTTCAGTGGCACTGGTTCAGGAACAGAACCCATTGCGTGAGATGAATGATGAAGAACAAAGCCATATAAAATGTCCGGGGGGAGGGGGAGGGAGGGGAGTGGGGGGGGGGGGGGGGGTGTCTCCTGGATGATGCAGCCTATCTGAGCTGTTGAAGGGCCAAATGCCCTTTTATCTTTTGTTTGGAAGCCTGGCTTTCTCATGACCTCTGACCCAGCAACAAGCCTGGGAACGACGCCCACCCCGGGGGGCGGGTGCTAACGTTTTGACAAGAGAATTCCACACGAATTAGAGCGAAGTGTCTTCTCCTCAGCTCAATCCCAAATGGCCGGCCCCTTTCTCCCGAGGCTGTGCCCCATTGGTCTAGATTCTCCCAGCAGGGGGCAAACAACCTCTGAGGGAGGGATACCCCACCCCAACCCCCCGGTGCTGCCAACAGAGACGTCCATTGTTCAACAGGGTTGCCCATCGGCGAGACCAGCCGCAACGGTTGGAAAATCACGGCCTGCGTAGATCCCCCTCTTTGAAAGAACAGATGGGAGACGGCAGCTCACAGCTACCCTGTCAACCCCTTCAGAGTCACTGAGAGCGTCTCTCATTCTCCGGAGTATCACAGCGTGGAGGGCCTCACTCTCATCGGACCCCATCTCGCCGTGGGGAAAATAGAAACTGGAATTGCGCAAAGCCAGCGGAGAAATAAAAAACAACTGAAGTTAGGATGGAAATCCTAACTTTGGGGCAGCAGGGTAGCATGGTGGTTAGCATAAATGCTTCACAGCTCCAGGGTCCCAGGTTCGATTCCCGGCTGGGTCACTGTCTGTGTGGAGTCTGCACGTCCTCCCCCTGTGTGCGTGGGTTTCCTCCGGGTGCTCCGGTTTCCTCCCACAGTCCAAAGATGTGCGGGCTAGGTGGATTGGCCATGCTAAATTGCCCGTAGTGTCCTACAAAAAAGTAAGGTTAAGGGGGGGTTGTTGGGTTACGGGTATAGGGTGGATACGTGGGTTTGAGTAGGGTGATCATGGCTCGGCACAACATTGAGGGCCGAAGGGCCTGTTCTGTGCTGTACTGTTCTATGTTCTAAATGAACAGAACAGCGTGGATTCATTAACAGTAAATACAACAGCCACACGATAGGCAAACATTGCTAATTTGTTCATCAGCCAAACTCCCACTGGTGTGAATGAGACAGTGGAAAACACCAATCACAGATGAGATCGCAGTTGGGTAGCAGTTGATGAAATTCCTGGCACCAGGGTGGGGATTTGGGAATTCAGTCGAATGCGTTAATTTTAAAGAGGAACCGATATCGGAAGCTGCAATCTGTCATCGTAAATAGACAGGGAGTTCCTGAGGCTGTATATTCATCCTCCGCAATGTCACCTTTTGAAATTCTTCCATTGATGAAATACCCGCCCCCCCCCCCCCAAAGAAAGTGTTTCGGTCACGTGTTGCTATGTTTAGCAGTTAAATATTCACCCTGACCCCACCCGGGCACCCCACGCCACTCTACCGCCACAGCTGTGAGCCGCCAGTTCCAATGGTTTTCCCCAAAAGGGGATTGAATAATTATCCGAAGAGAAAAAGGTTCTCGGCGCTGTGGGAAAAGTCCAGGAGAGTCGGATTAGTTGAGTTGCTGCTGCGGAGAGCCAGCATGGATACTGATGGGCCAAATGGCCTCCTTCTGGGCTGCAAGGTACCAAGGGCAGCACGGTAGCACAGTGGTTAGCGCAATTGCTTCACAGCTCCAGGGTCCCAGGTTCGATTCCCAGCTGGGTCACTGTCTGCGCGGAGTCTGAACACCCTCCCTGTGTGTGCGTGGGTTTCCTCCGGGTGCTCCGGTTTCCTCCCACAGTCCAAAGATGTGCCGGTTAGGTGGATTGGATGATAAATTGCCCCTTAGTGTCCTAAAAGGTTAAGTGGGTTTGCTGGGTTACGGGGATAGGGTAGAGACGTGGGCTTCAGTAGGGTGCTCTTTGTAAGGGCCAGTGCAGACTCGATGGGCCGAATGGCCTCCTTCTGCACTGTAAATTCTACGAAATTCTATATATATATATAACCATCCTACAGTTCTATTGTATAATATGTTGACAGGTGACGTGACAATGAAAACCTCAGCCCTGCCTTTGTGGCCAATTTGGAGGTGGCAGCAATGGCTGGGGACTGGGATGGGAGACTTAGAACATAGAACATAGAACAGTACAGCACAGAACAGGCCCTTCGGCCCTAGATGTTGTGCCGAGCAATGATCACCCTACTCAAACCCACGTATCCACCCTATACCCGTAACCCAACAACCCCCCCTTAATCTTACTTTTTTAGGACACTACGGGCAATTTATCATGGCCAATCCACCTAACCCGCACATCTTTGGACTGTGGGAGGAAACCGGAGCAACCGGAGGAAACCCACGCAGACACGGGGAGGACGTGCAGACTCCGCACAGACAGTGACCCAGCCGGGAACCGAACCTGGGACCCTGGAGCTGTGAAGCATTTATGCTAACCACCATGCTACCGTGCTGCCCTTGACCTCCACCTAAAGGGACTATCTTATTGTGACTCCATCCTCAACTCATTCTTTCATCATATATTACAGGAGTGCTCCAGGACAGGCTCAAGGGGCTGAATGGTGGTCCAGTGGTTAGCACTTCTGCCTCACAGCGCCAGGGCCCCGGGTTCAATTCCAGCCTTGGGTCACTGTCTGTGTGGCGTCTGCACATTCCCTGTGTGCGTGGGTTTCCTCCGGGTGCTCCGGTTTCCTCCCACAGTCCAAAGATGTGCAGCTTAGGTGGACTGCGATTAGGTGCACTGACCATGACGAATTGCCCCTTAGTGTCCAAAGGGTGTGCAGGTTAGGTGGGGTTACGGGATGGGGGGCGAGGGAAATGGGCCTCGGCAGGCTTCTCTTTTGGAGGGTCGGTGCAGATCCGAAGGGCCGAATGGCCTCCTTCTGCACTGTCGGGATTTGATGTATGCGAAGGATCCTGTTCCGATATTCCTTCCTTTAATAAATATTCTTATTCGCTTTTTCAAAACTTTTTACATAATTTACAAATTTAACTAACATTTAACAATCCCTCCCTCAACCCGAAAACTATTCATCAACTCACAGAGTACTCCCCCTTCAGCTGCTAACTGAGGCTAATTCCTTTAAGTGAGATATGAAAAGACGCCACCTCTTGTGAAACCCTCCTCATTTCCTCTTAAGCTCAATTTAACCTTCTCTAGGCTTCGAAACTAACTAAGTCTCCCAGCCACACGGAGGTACGGGGTGGAGTATTCCGATATTCCGAAAGGGTTGAATTTACCTTCCTTTGAGCATCGGACCTGCCCCCCCCCCCCTCCCCCCCACCGATTCTGGTGTCCTGGTCAAGGTGAACTAGCTCATTACGTTCTGGCTTCAAACAACAGCATCCAAATTGGTGGCCCCCATGCCAACGGCATTCACAGCTAATTGGGATTTTTCATGGGGGTCTTGCAACCCAGCCCCAGCCGGTGATCCCAGTCGCAGAGATGACTGGAGTTGCTGGGGTTAAGTCAGAGTGGCTGCAGTTCCAGATAGGCCACTGGGGGGAGCAGTGCAACTGCGGGCCAAGTGGAGATGGGAACGTTCGGTAACCGTGGCGAATGGGTGAAATTTTAACTCATTCACAACCCGCCCACTTCACGAGTACCTGGAGATTGTAGCTCGGAGCTGTATTGGCGCCGTCTGGCTCCAGACCAATCACCAGCTCTATCCCCCTGCTCCTTGCAACCCTTGACCCTACCGGACCACCTCCCTCCCACCTTGACCTGAACACCCTGTGGGGGCTTGAACCCCCGACCCCAGTACCAACAATATCCAAAACCCAGCAGGGTCCCAAATGCGCCGGTTCTAAGGTGCAGAACCCGTGTTCACAGGGGTGCAAGCAGAGTGCTGCGGAAGCTGGAGATGTGGGGCAGGATTCTGCAATAATGGGGCGATGTCCCCACGCCCGCCGTGAAAAGCGGCGCCAACCACTCCGGCGTCATAATGAGGAATGTTCCCCTTCCTATGTCGGCTCGGAGTGGTCCCCACAGCTCCAGCCAGCGCAGAACGGCCGGCATATTTCTGCGCATGCGCGGGGGTTCCCTTCTCCGGGCAATACGACGGAGCCCTCCAGGGGCCCGACGCGGAGGAACATAGGCACCCATGGAACCAGCCTGCCCGCCGATCGGTAGGCCCCGATCACGGGCCAGGCCACGCTGGGCCGGAGAATCCCGGCCATGGAATTCAATAAATCAGTGAAGGCTGAACTGACCCCAGTGGGTCTGGCGAGGGTCCCTGGAGAGGGAAACAGAGTTAACATTTCGAGTCCGCGTGGCTCTTCCGCAGAACTGGAAAGAGAGTCATTCTCGGCTGGCGACGTTTCAGACCCGCAGAATTTATTTCCAGCACGTTTCGCCTTTATCCCGAGGAATTTGTGCATCTTTGTACAGAGTCAACTTGCAGGCACAGCAGGTAATGGGGGAGGTGAACCGTGAGCTGACCTTTTTGCAGGGGGATGATGGGATTATGAGAGCAGGGAAATTTTGCTGCAACTGTACTGGATTTTGACGAGGCTACACCCGGAATTCTGCGCACAGCTTCCGTCCCCTTATCCGTGGAAGGATTTACTCGCCTTACTGCGAGCAAAATGATGCCTTATTAAAGCGATTCATAGGACGTGAGGATCAAGCCTATATTTTATCGTGAGGGGAATTGAATACGAAAGTAGGGAGGTTATGCTTCAGTTGTACCGAATACTGGTGAGACCACATCTGGAGCACTGTGTTCAGTATCGATCACCTTGTTTAAGGAAGGATTTAAATGTGTTAGAAGCAGTTCAGAGAGGGTTTACCAGGCTAATACCAGGAATGGGCGGGTTGTCTTATGAGGAAAGGTTGGAGAGGTTGGGTCTGGAGTTTAGCAGAGTGAGAGGCGACTTGATGGAAACCTTTAAGATGCTGAGGGGTGTTGTCAGGGTGGGTGTAGAGAGGCTGTTTAGGGGCTGGTTTAGCACACTGGGCTAAATCGCTGGCTTTTAAAGCAGGCCAGCAGCACGGTTCAATTCCCGTACCAGCCTCCCCGAACAGGCGCCGGAATGTGGCGACTAGGGGGCTTTTCACAGTAACTTCATTGAAGACTACTCGTGACAATAAGCGATTTTCATTGTGGGAGAATCTAGAACTAGGAGTCACTGTTTAAAAATAAGAGGTCATCCATTTAAAATGCAGATTGTTTCTCTCAGAGGATCTGAAACTCTCTTCCTCAAAAGGCAGTGGAAGCAGAACCTTTGAATATTTTTAAGGCAGAGCCAGAGATATTCTTGATTAGCGAGGGGGTGAAAGGTTATCGGGGTGAGGGGTCGTCAGGATTCAGATTTGAGGTTAGGTCCGCCACCATCATATTAGATGGGGGCACAGGCTCGAGGGGCCGAATGGCCCACTCCTGTACCTTGCTTGTATGTCCTTATATTCCCCGGAGTTTCAAAGAATGAGAAGTAATCCCACTGAGAAATTCTTAACGGTAGATGCAAGAGGGTGTATCGCCAGGCCGGTGAGTCCAGGAAGCGGGATCATCATTCAGGATAAGGAATTGGCTATTTAGGCCGGAGGTGGAGGGAAAGTTCATCACTCAAAGTTTTGTGAATCTTTGCAACTCTGTCCTCAGAGGTTCAGTCATTGAACCTATTCAAGGAAGTGATCGATATGTGTTTTGGGTACGAAGGGGATCAATGTTGGGGGTGTGGGGTGTCGGAATAGTGAAGTTGACATAGATCAGCCATGATCTTATTGAACAACAGTACAGACTCAGAAACCCGAAAAATCTCCTCCTGTTCCTCAGCCTGACGTTCCTGGGCGGGATTCTCCATCGGCTGATGCCAGAATCGGAAACGCGATTGGACAGAGAATCGGTTTTGACACCGAAATTGTGGCAAGCACCAGTTTTACAGTGTTGCTCGTTCTGGGTGAGTGTGCTTAACACTCAATTTGGCTCTGTTTCGTTACTTAGCTCTGGAGTCACCAGGTATCGCTAAGATACCGCCACAAGTTTCAAGGTCAAGTTCAAAGAAATAAAACCATACACCAATTAGTAAGTTCAAACAAGACACATTTATTATATTACAATAATCCACTAATCATGCATATAACTATAAGACTAGGCTAGTCCTACCACTACTAGGCCAAATACTTATCTGGATAAGGGGACTGCCGGATCAGGGAACAACGGCTTCTAGCTTTATCCACGGTCCACAGGCTTCCAGTGGTTTATGGTCTAAAGGGGTCAGGAGTGTCTATTCCCGTAGCGTGCGCTGTGACATTTACTTGCTGGCGGCTGCTTTTCCAGACCTCTCCTCCTCAAGGTTCTTCTGCTGCAACGGTGTTCTGCTGGGAGGGCTGGCTGGTCAAGGAGAGGCTGGCAGAGAGAGAGAGCTGGGGTCGCGGTCTCTGTATTATACTCCTCTCAGGGTCTTGCGCCCAGCTGGGCGGACTCTCTATACTCTCGTAATCGATTGGGTCTCTTCCCAATCGATTGATTTGAATTCCCCAATAACGGGGCAGTATCTCGATCACTAGGGCGGTTCTTGGGACTTATTGTTTTGGGCTTCTTTGGCGCCAAAAAGTCTGGCCTTCCATTCAATGTATCGGTTAGTACTAACTTGTTTCTTTTGTGCTTGGGGATTGCCCGGTATCGTCTCATTAATATGCTAACTGTGTCTTTTCATAGCGCTGTCTGGTTTCAGCAACAGTCAAGACTGGTTTCTGCAGCAGTCCAAATATACAAGCGCTCTGCAAGCTGCTTGCTTTTTACAACATGTCCATTTTTCCCTGCATTCCTTGCAATCTTCCATTTTGTGTTTGGGCAGTGGTCACCTCAGGTGGCTACAACAGCAAATCGCAATTCTCTGTCGCCTTGACAGCAGCGTCAATATGTTCCACTCCACACATACAGTGAATGCTGTTGGCATATCATTAGCAGGCCCAACCCTGTATTCTCCGGGGCCTCCGAGATGCATGAAACAGGCGCCATGGCTGCTGAGGGAGAGAGAAGGCATGGTAAGTGTCCAACATCGCCATAGTTTTCTGAAAGTCATGCCGCTGGCCATGGGGCTTCTGCCAGGGCCGGGGGGAGTGGCCAGGAGATGGGCTGCGGGGTCAGGGTGGACGGGCGCAGAATACCATTGCTGCGGCCTGCAAGGCAACCATGCAGCTGCTCACGCCGCTGTCTGCCCGCTGTGAACTGAGGGCCGCAGGTTCGCATGGGTGTCCCCCCTAGGGCAACCCCCTCCCCCAGGTGCCCACTGGTTCTGGCCAACCCATCAGCTGTATGGGCACGCTCTAACACAACCAGTGCCATCTTGTTGGCTGGGATGAGTGTGTGTGGGCAGTGTAACGTGTGTGTGCGGCTGGGATGAGTGTGTGCGGGCAGTGTAACGTGTGTGTGCGGCTGGGGTGAGTGTGTGCGGGCAGTGTAACGTGTGTGTGCGGCTGGGATGAGTGTGTGCGGGCAGTGTAACGTGTGTGTGCGGCTGGGATGAGTGTGTGCAGGCAGTGTAATGTGTGTGTGAGGCTGGGATGAGTGTGTGCGGGCAGTGTAACGTGTGTGTGCGGCTGGGATGAGTGTGTGCGGGCAGTGTAACGTGTGTGTGAGGCTGGGATGAGTGTGTGCGGGCAGTGTAACGTGTGTGTGCGGCTGGGATGAGTGTGTGTGGGGAGTGTAACGTGTGTGTGCGGCTGGGATGAGTGTGTGCGGGCAGTGTAATGTGTGTGCGGCTGGGGTGAGTGTGTGCGGGGAGTGTAACGTGTGTGTGCGGCTGGGATGAGTGTGTGCGGGCAGTGTAACGTGTGTGTGCGGCTGGGATGAGTGTGTGCGGGCAGTGTAACGTGGGTGTGTGGCTGGGATGAGTGTGAGCGGGCAGTGTAACGTGTGTGTGCGGCTGGGATGAGTGTGTGCGGGCAGTGTAACATGTGTGCGGCTGGGATTAGTGTGTGCGGGCAGTGTAACGTGTGTGTGCAGCTGGGATGAGTGTGTGCGGGCAGTGTAACGTGTGTGTGCGGCTGGGATGAGTGTGTGCGGGCAGTGTAACGTGTGTGCGGCTGGGATTAGTGTGTGCGGGCAGTGTAACGTGTGTGTTCACTGGGATGAGTGTGTGCGGGCAGAGTAACGTGTGTGTGCGGCTGGGATGAGTGTGTGCGGGCAGTGTAACGTGTGTGTGCGGCTGGGATGAGTGTGTGCAGGCAGTGTAATGTGTGTGTGAGGCTGGGATGAGTGTGTGCGGGCAGTGTAACGTGTGTGTGCGGCTGGGATGAGTGTGTGCGGGCAGTGTAACGTGTGTGTGAGGCTGGGATGAGTGTGTGCGGGCAGTGTAACGTGTGTGTGCGGCTGGGATGAGTGTGTGTGGGGAGTGTAACGTGTGTGTGCGGCTGGGATGAGTGTGTGCGGGCAGTGTAATGTGTGTGCGGCTGGGATGAGTGTGTGCGGGGAGTGTAACGTGTGTGTGCGGCTGGGATGAGTGTGTGCGGGCAGTGTAACGTGTGTGTGCGGCTGGGATGAGTGTGTGCGGGCAGTGTAACGTGGGTGTGTGGCTGGGATGAGTGTGAGCGGGCAGTGTAACGTGTGTGTGCGGCTGGGATGAGTGTGTGCGGGCAGTGTAACGTGTGTGCGGCTGGGATTAGTGTGTGCGGGCAGTGTAACGTGTGTGTGCAGCTGGGATGAGTGTGTGCGGGCAGTGTAACGTGTGTGTGCGGCTGGGATGAGTGTGTGCGTGCAGTGTAACGTGTGTGCGGCTGGGATTAGTGTGTGCGGGCAGTGTAACGTGTGTGTTCACTGGGATGAGTGTGTGCGGGCAGTGTAACGTGTGTGTGCGGCTGGGATGAGTGTGTGCGGGCAGTGTAACGTGTGTGTGCGGCTGGGATGAGTGTGTGCGGGCAGTGTAACTTGTGTGTGCGGCTGGGATTAGTGTGTCCGGGCAGTGTAATGTGTGTGTGAGGCTGGGATGAGTGTGTGCGGGCAGTGTAACGTGGTGTGCGGCTGGGATGAGTGTGTGTGGGGAGTGTAATGTGTGTGTGAGGCTGGGATGAGTGTGTGCGGGCAGTGTAACGTGGTGTGCGGCTGGGATGAGTGTGTGTGGGGAGTGTAATGTGTATGTGCGGCTGGGATGAGTGTGTGCGGGCAGTGTAACGTGTGTGTGAGGCTGGGATGAGTGTGTGAGGGCAGTGTAACGTGTGTGTGGGGCTGGGATGAGTGTGTGCGGGCAGTGTAACGTGTGTGTGGGGCTGGGATGAGTGTGTGCGGGCAGTGTAATGTGTGTGTGCGGCTGGGATGAGTGTGTGCGGGCAGTGTAACGTGTGTGTGAGGCTGGGATGAGTGTGTGCGGGCAGTGTAACGTGTGTGTGCAGCTGGGATGAGTGTGTGCGGGCAGTGTAACGTGTGTGTGGGGCTGGGATGAGTGTGTGCGGGCAGTGTAACGTGTGTGTGAGGCTGGGATGAGTGTGTGCGGGCAGTGTAACATGTGTGTGAGGCTGGGATGAGTGTGTGTGGGCAGTGTAACGTGTGTGTGAGGCTGGAATGAGTGTGTGCGGGCAGTGTAACGTGTGTGTGAGGCTGGGATGAGTGTGTGCGGGCAGTGTAACGTGTGTGTGAGGCTGGGATGAGTGTGTGCGGGAAGTGTAACGTGTGTGTGCGGCTGGGATGAGTGTGTGCGGGAAGTGTAACGTGTGTGTGCAGCTGGGATGAGTGTGTGCGGGCAGTGTAACGTGTGTGTGAGGCTGGGATGAGTGTGTGCGGGCAGTGTAACGTGTGTGAGGCTGGGATGAGTGTGTACGGGCAGTGTAACGTGTGTGTGCGGCTGGGATGAGTGTGTGCGGGCAGTGTAATGTGTGTGAGGCTGGGATGAGTGTGTGCGGGCAGTGTAACGTGTGTGTGGGGCTGGGATGAGTGTGTGTGGGGAGTGTAATGTGTGTGTGGGGCTGGGATGAGTGTGTGCGGGCAGTGTAACGTGTCTGTGCGGCTGGGATGAGTGTGTGCGGGCAGTGTAACGTGTGTGTGAGGCTGGGATGAGTGTGTGCGGGCAGTGTAACGTGTGTGAGGCTGGGATGAGTGTGTACGGGCAGTGTAACGTGTGTGTGCGGCTGGGATGAGTGTGTGGGGAGTGTAATGTGTGTGTGAGGCTGGGATGAGTGTGTGCGGGCAGTGTAATGTGTGTGTGCGGCTGGGATGAGTGTGTGCGGGCAGTGTAACGTGTGTGTGGGGCTGGGATGAGTGTGTGTGGGGAGTGTAATGTGTGTGTGGGGCTGGGATGAGTGTGTGCGGGCAGTGTAACGTGTGTGTGCGGCTGGGATGAGTGTGTGTGGGGAGTGTAACGTGTGTGTGCGGCTGGGATGAGTGTGTGCGGGCAGTGTAACGTGTGTGTGCGGCCTGGATGAGTGTGTGCGGGCAGTGTAACGTGTGTGTGAGGCTGGGATGAGTGTGTGCGGGCAGTGTAACGTGTGTGAGGCTGGGATGAGTGTGTACGGGCAGTGTAACGTGTGTGTGCGGCTGGGATGAGTGTGTGCGGGCAGTGTAATGTGTGTGTGCGGCTGGGATGAGTGTGTGTGGGCAGTGTAATGTGTGTGTGCGGCTGGGATGAGTGTGTGTGGGGAGTGTAATGTGTGTGAGGCTGGGATGAGTGTGTGTGGGGAGTGTAATGTGTGTGTGCGGCTGGGATGAGTGTGTGCGGGCAGTGTAACATGTGTGTGAGGCTGGGATGAGTGTGTACGGGCAGTGTAACGTGTGTGTGCGGCTGGGATGAGTGTGTGCGGGCAGTGTAACGTGTGTGTGGGGCTGGGTTGAGTGTGTGCGGGCAGTGTAACATGTGTGTGCGGCTGGGATGAGTGTGTGTGGGGAGTGTAACGTGTGTGTGAGGCTGGGATGAGTGTGTACGGGCAGTGTAACGTGTGTGTGAGGCTGGGATGAGTGTGTGCGGGCAGTGTAACGTGTGTGTGCAGCTGGGATGAGTGTGTGCGGGCAGTGTAACGTGTGTGTGCGGCTGGGATGAGTGTGTGCGGGCAGTGTAACGTGTGTGTGGGGCTGGGATGAGTGTGTGCGGGCAGTGTAACATGTGTGTGAGGCTGGGATGAGTGTGTACGGGCAGTGTAACGTGTGTGTGCGGCTGGGATGAGTGTGTGCGGGCAGTGCAACGTGTGTGTGGGGCTGGGTTGAGTGTGTGCGGGCAGCGTAACATGTGTGTGCGGCTGGGATGAGTGTGTGTGGGGAGTGTAACGTGTGTGTGAGGCTGGGATGAGTGTGTACGGGCAGTGTAACGTGTGTGTGAGGCTGGGATGAGTGTGTGCGGGCAGTGTAACGTGTGTGTGCAGCTGGGATGAGTGTGTGCGGGCAGTGTAACGTGTGTGTGCGGCTGGGATGAGTGTGTGCGGGCAGTGTAACGTGTGTGTGGGGCTGGGATGAGTGTGTGCGGGCAGTGTAACGTGTGTGTGAGGCTGGGATGAGTGTGTGCGGGCAGTGTAACGTGTGTGTGCAGCTGGGATGAGTGTGTGCGGGCAGTGTAACGTGTGTGTGGGGCTGGGATGAGTGTGTGCGGGCAGTGTAACGTGTGTGTGAGGCTGGGATGAGTGTGTGCGGGCAGTGTAACGTGTGTGTGAGGCTGGGATGAGTGTGTGCGGGCAGTGTAACGTGTCTGTGAGGCTGGGATGAGTGTGTGCGGGCAGTGTAACGTGTGTGTGAGTCTGGGATGAGTGTGTGTGGGGAGTGTAATGTGTGTGTGGGGCTGGGATGAGTGTGTGCGGGCAGTGTAACGTGTGTGTGAGGCTGGGATGAGTGTGTGCGGGCAGTGTAATGTGTGTGTGAGGCTGGGATGAGTGTGTGCGGGCAGTGTAACGTGTGTGTGAGGCTGGGATGAGTGTTTGCGGGCAGTGTAACGTGTGTGTGAGGCTGGGATGAGTGTGTGCGGGCAGTGTAACGTGTGTGTGAGGCTGGGATGAGTGTGTGCGGGCAGTGTAACGTGTGTGTGAGGCTGGGATGAGTGTTTGCGGGCAGTGTAACGTGTGTGTGAGGCTGGGATGAGTGTTTGCGGGCAGTGTAACGTGTGTGTGAGGCTGGGATGAGTGTGTGCGGGCAGTGTAACGTGTGTGTGAGGCTGGGATGAGTGTTTGCGGGCAGTGTAACGTGTGTGTGAGGCTGGGATGAGTGTGTGCGGGCAGTGTAACGTGTGTGTGAGGCTGGGATGAGTGTGTGCGGGAAGTGTAACGTGTGTGTGAGGCTGGGATGAGTGTTTGCGGGCAGTGTAACGTGTGTGTGCGGCTGGGATGAGTGTGTGCGGGCAGTGTAACATGTGTGTGCGGCTGGGATGAGTGTGTGCGGGGCAGTGTAACGTGTGTGTGCGGCTGGGATGAGTGTGTGCGGGCAGTGTAACGTGTGTGTGCGGCTGGGATAAGTGTGTGCGGGCAGTGTAACGTGTGTGTGAGGCTGGGATGAGTGTGTGCGGGCAGTGTAACGTGTGTGTGCGGCTGCAGCTTGTCAGCCTCCCGCGTGTCAGTCACGGACCCGGCCAATCCTGCACCGTTTCTCACTGGAATCGATTGTGTTCCACGTGGTGCTGCTGCTGCCCCTCAGCTCGGTCACTGAACCGGTCCAGGTACGGCGCCAGCTTTGCTGTCGTGGAGAGAAACTAGCCCCTTGTGTTTGTGTAAACCATCAACTTCAGTTCATCCTGCTGTCTGTAACCCCGGGTCCCACAGCACACTGAACCCTGTTCTCACTCACCTCCATCGGCTCCCTCGTGGCAAACCCAAGATTTAAAAATTCATCGGCCGGCGGTCGAAGCTCTCTAAGATCCCCCGATCCCGCCTATCTGAGAATTCAATAGGATGAACAAATAGAAACTATTTGCTCTGGATTGAGTAAATGGTAAGGGCTCGATTCAGTGCACCCGACTTGGTGTGGGGACTAGGCCGTTGGATCCCGTGGGAGGCCTGCACCGCGACTCGTGGCGCTCGAAATGTCTTGCGAGATGCGATGGAATCTCGCGTTGCAATCTGGCTCTCGCTGTCACTGGGTGAGATCCAGGCGCGCATATTCAAATGATACATGAGGCCCATTTGAATATGCGACTCCCAATTCGAGCGGGGCCCGGGATTCACAGGCCTCGGCAGCAAGGCCTCAACCGGGAGACATTAGTGCTGGCACCTCGGGAAGTCTCGCTGGGTGGGGGTTGAGGCCACTGGGTGGCAGGGGACAGGGAGAGCCCCCTGGTACCTGGACATCTTGGCACTGCTAGAGTGCCCGGGGGGCACTGCGAAGGTTACAGGCTGGTGGTGCCCAGGAGCCAGGTTGTCCGTGCCAGGGGGTCGGGCTCGGCCTTTAAAAATGGCGCCCGATCCGTGAGCAGTAGAAATTATTTAAAGAATGGTCTCAGCAGCAAGTTCCTCACCGAGGCCAGAAAAACCCAACAAAGTGCCTTTGAATAGCGGGGTCGCCAAGATGCGGCTCTCTGAAGGCACCGTTCAGCAGAGTTTAACTCCAGCCTGCCGAATTGTGCCCCAACGTGCGAGCCCGGCTGTTTGAGGGGAGGAGATCCAGGAAACACTGTCACACGAAGAAGGCACGGGAAATTCACTCAGCACCACCCCACCCACCCTCTCCCACCCTCTCCGAAACCCTGCGGATGCCGGAGGCAATTCCGGCTTCCAAAACCGGGAGTTCGGTCTCGGCAAGGTTTGCTCAGCGGGTGGGCGCTGAGACAGGGCAGGTTAATCGGATTGGGTGACATGAGCGAAGGGGAATGACGGCGCAGGATCGAGGGGCTGAATGGCATCATCCCGTTCCAGTGGGCGACGCGGTGCGAACTCTACCGGCGTCAGGGCGATGATTCAAGGAGGTGGCCCAATCGGCGCTTTCTCAGCGTGATGAACAACGCCCCGATCCTCGGAACTAATGGAAGTGACAGAAGGACAATTCATCGCCCCGCGGAGTTCCCCAAAACTTTCAAACTTGACGTTAATGTTTCTTTCGGGTCAATTTTAACTTGTGGGGCTGTCGTTGGAGGAGGGGGGGGGGGGGGGGGGGGGGGTGGTGCACGGGTGGACCAGGAACACATTCACTCCTGTATATTTGAGACAATGGGTGATTTCAATTGACGCACCTCATTAACATGCAGTCTGAGCTCATTAACATTCCACCAGACCTCATTAACATACTGCCAGACCTCATTAACATACTGCCAGACCTCATTAACATACTGCCAGATCGCACGGACATGCTGACGGACCTCATTTGCATACAGAGAGATCTCATTAACATACTGCCAAGACCCCCATTAACCTGCTGATTGGTTACTTCCCCTCTGAGCGTTGTGATGATCTGTATATTGACTGGGATGTAAAAAGTTAAGAAGTTAGTGATAATGCTTCTGACCACTAGAGGGACCCACAGAACAGTCATATATATATATATCATCTGACTTTGAGGATTCTGGGAGAATTAGGAGAGAGCTGGAAGAGGGTCCGGCATAGAGAGCAGTTGCATACTTGAGAGTTCTGCTAGTTAGAGATAGTATAGTTTAACACAGAAACCTTCTACTTTAGGAATGTGAACAAATCTTAGTTTGTAGTGTAATAAATGTATAGTTTTGTTCGTTAACAAAAGCTTTGTGTTCTTTGTTCAACACCACGCACCCAGGCCATGCAGGTAAAGCAGAATAGAGAACTTAACAAGCAGGGTCTTAGGGTATTTGAACAGCCAATTATGTCAGCCAGCGCTATGTAGTTATATACAGGAGCGAAGGCAGCTATTTAGAGGAGAGGGGCATTTACCTGGAGGGAGAGGAGGTTAGCTTAGGGAGTTAAGGTTGGGATGGAAAGTCCGAGGTAGGACAGGTCATAACTTTCCCTTTTGCCGGAGCAGAAAGAACTCGGTTTCCCAGCTCAGTCCTGAGTTAAACACACAACCGGGCCTCGATGACATTGAGCACTCTGATCCCCTCCCCTCCCCGCTTCCCCAAGAATTGACGTATTGAAAGACGGATTGCTCGCTAGTGTTGGGGTGGGAAGTTCAACCTCCCAACCAGAAACCTCAGTAAAAATTGTGTTTCCCGGTAGGGAGGTAACCAAAATGCATTTGAACTCACCTGGCCCGCTACCCCCCTGTGATAGGCCTGAGATAAAACGTACCACTTGATCGCAGTGTTATGCAAACGTATGAAACAGAGGCAGGTCCATCATTCAATAAGATCTTGGCTGATCTATTTGTGTTTCGAATTGCATATTCCCACCTACCCCTGCTAAACATAGAATCCCTACAGTGCAGAAGGAGGCCATTCGGCCCATCGAGTCTGCACCGACCCTCTGAAAGAGAACCCTATCCAGGCCCACTCCCCCACCCTATCCCTGTAACCCCACCTAATCCTGCACATCTTTGGACACTAAGAGCAATTTAGCGTGGCGAATCCACCTAACCTGCACATCTTTGGACTGTGGGAGGAAACCGGAGCACCCGGAGGAAACCCACGCAGACACGGGGAGGAAGTGCAAACTCCACACAGACAGTCACCCAGGGTCGGAATTAAACCTGGGCCCCTGATGCTGTGAGGCAGCAGTGCTAACCACTCTGTCATCGCGGGACCCTTGCCCAACAAGAATCGATGTGCTCCGCCTTAAAAAATATTCAGTGACCCGCGGACTCCACTTTCTTCTGAGGCCGCGAGTTCCAGAATCGCACAATCCTCAGAGAGACAATCCTCATCTCTGTCCGAAAAGGGACATTCCCTAATTTATAAACCCTGCCCTCTAGTTCTGGACTCACCCACAAGAGGAAACATCCTTTCCACATCCACCTTGTCAAGGCTGTCCATGATCTTATATACCTCAATCCCCCCCTCTTCCAAACTCCAGTGGAGACTAGCCCAAACTGTCCAACCTTTCCTCATCAGACAACCCGCCCATTCCAGGTATTGATCTAGTGAACCTTCTCTGAACCGTCTCTCGACATCCTTCTTTAGATGTGGAGGCCAAAACTACACAGAATTTGAGGTGTCCTAATTCTAACCCGTAAATATCTCAGCCCTAACCATTGCAACACGACCATCCAATGAAAATTTTGAAATAGTTGTTCAATCATTTCTGGCAGTTTGTCTACATAGTCTCCCTCATTGTCGAGCTGAACAATATGTTGACTATTTGCCCCACACCATCCCCGGCTCCTTAACTTTGGATCTAAGAGTGAGCTTCAATCTCCATCCCCCGCCCCCACCACCCCACTTTTACAGTGATGGCTTTGAAATAAAATGTTTCTGAGCCGTGACGATCTTCTTACTCCCGACATAAATTATTTTCCGCCCACTGTTTTCAAAGAGTGCAGACGGCTGTTTTAATGATGCTGGATGTTTTCGAGAAGATAAAGAGGAGATTTACGCTCGACAGTTAACTGTCCCCTAGCGCAATCTCCACGGCAATGCCTCTACTAATCAGAGTCCACATGCTAACCAATCAACACCCTTTTCTCGTGAAATATGAGCTGTTGTCCCAATTACAGTTGGCATTTTTGTGAACTGTCCCGATGAGTGGCAGATAAAAAGCTTTGACAGCATGTGTCTTTTGTCAGGGATACTCAGAATTTGCTGGAATGGTATCAGGGACGAGGGATTTCAGTTATTTGGAGATTGTTCTCCTTTGGGCAGAGAAGGCTGACGAGAGACTTGAGAGAAACTTTGTTCTAAGTAATGAAGCGTTACTTCATTATGGCAAAATAAACAGAAGGGGGGCGGATACGAGGAGAACTGCATTTTTATACAGCGCGCTGTGATCCGGGACAGGCCAGCCGGAGAGGGAGGGGTGGCAGCAGATACAAAAATAACGTTCAAAAGAGGGTTGGATATCCGCTTGAGAAAGAGTACCAACTGCAGGGCTGAGGGACATTAGCAGGCAAGAGGCATAACTAAACCAATTGAATAGTTCTGGAAAAAGAGATAGCACAGCCATAATGGGCCGAATGGCTGCCTGCTGTGCAAGATTCTGTGCTAACTGAACACCCGCCTTTCTCGAAAGCCGCCTTTTCCATTTTGACTGCAATCAGTAAGCATATAAGAGGTGAGTGTGTGTATACAGTAAGCTACATTATTGATGTCCTCCATCTCTTCTGAGACTTGACTTCAGGTATTGCTCCACGGTGTCCATGTTGATTTATTGCTGTGGGGCCTTTTTGCCACTAACCAGCGAGAGTTAATGTTTTTCCAAACCGCATTGTACACAGGATTAAACTCTGCTTTTATACAGTTACTTAGGGGAACTATTCTACTGTCTGTAGCTTGCCAATCTTCGCAGGTTATAAGGGACTGTCATTTCTTATCTTCTTTCGAACAACTCTTCAGCCTGTAAAACAATGGATCATGGTCAGCGATTGCTAATGCAACTACTTATCAGCTGGATGTTATGTACAAGTTTGAAGATGTGATACATCACCCTGCCTCGCAGTTTGTATTGATCAGTACCTTCCCTAACCTTCAGGGACACCTTAGCCTTATTCTCAGCCTTCCCCCACCTCCTCTCTCCCCCAACCCTCCCTGGGGACCAATAGTCAACATATTGTTCAGCTCGACAATGAGGGAGACTATGTAGACAAACTGCCAGAAATGATTGAACAACTCTCTTTGCCCGACAGCCTCGATTGCATCTCAGTGGCCTTCGGACACGAGTCAAGGTGTGGACGTTCATTGAGGCCCATCGGGCTTCTCAATGATCCTGGCCCCAGTTTCCTGGCGTTGGTGGATCACTCCTGCCTCTCTCGTCCTCCGCCTCCCACATAAGTGATCGCAGAGCAGGTTAAAGTCAGGGCTTGAGAGTCTGAAATGGACGGTTTTAAGAAAGAACCTGCATCCTTCAGAGGTCCCAAAGCACTTCGCAGCCAATTGCTTTCTTTTTAATTGTAATGGAAGAAATGCGGCAGAGAGTTTGCACACAGACCCTCACAGGAAGCCATGAAGCAAAGGCCAAATAATCTATTGATGGCCATGCTGGTGGAGGAATAAAAATGGGCCCAGGTTATCGCCCCAATTCTCTTCAAAAATACTGTTGAGAAATTCACATCCATTGATGCGTAAAGTTTCTGGCACGCGAATGGTTAATATATGATTGAGTACAGTACCGCCCACACAGTGATGTCAGGAAACACATAACGCACACCTAAGAGTTCAATATTGTGTTGGACAGAGCTGTGCGTAGAAACAAGCATGGAGACAGCTCCTCGCTTGGATTTTTATTGTGTCTACTGATGTGTTGGGTACTCTGGATCCGTGGAGACTGCGTTTACCTCAGCAGTAACACATACAGGCTACCAGCACTTGAAATAGTACAACACTATTTTATTAGGCTAGGAACTGTTGAACATACTTTCACTGTGGGTCGACACTATGTTAGATTAAACTGATGACCTATGCCTATCCTGACCAGCAGCGGCCCTAGGGTTGCTGGCGCCCCGGGCAAGCTGAACTTCGGCGCCCTTACAAGTGCCAATTTTAAAGGCCTCCAGCGCTGCGCTCCATCACCTTTCCCCGCTGCGGATAGTCTTTTCCTGCTCCCCTCGGCGGCCCTCCGCCCGCCGAGGACCCTCCGTGCAGCCACTGCCTCACACAGACACTGAGCAGCCGCCAGCGGCTGAACCAGACCGGCAGGCGGCCGAGGCCAATCAACATGGCGGCCGCACAGGGGGCGGGGCCGGGGCCGGGGCTGAAGGAGCACCCCACGTGACTCCGGGCTGCGCATGGGCAGCTACTGAGCATGCGTAGCTGCCATCAAGCGGAGGCAACATGTTGCAAATGCGCAGATCGTCCTTAGAATCTTACAACCTCAGTACTGATGGCGCCCCCTAGCACATGGCGCCCCGGGCGACTGCCCGAGTTGCCGGTACCTTGAGCCGGCCCTGATCCTGACCAGTCTAGGCTATCAGCACATGGTGTCTGCACGTCCTCCCCGTGTGTGCGTGGGTTTCCTCCGGGTGCTCCGGTTTCCTCCCACAGTCCAAAGATGTGCGGGTTAGGTGGATTGGAAATGATAAATTGCCCTTAGTGTCCTAAAAAGTAAGGTTAAGGGGGGGGTTGTTGGGTTACGGGTATAGGGTGGATACGTGGGTTTGAGTAGGGTGATCATTGCTCGGCACAACGTTGAGGGCCGAAGGGCCTGTTCTGTGCTGTACTGTTCTAATTCTAATTCTAATGGTGAAGGATCTGTGCTACAAGCTGCAAGCTCTGTCTGTCTCAGAGGCTGGATCCCGAATGAGCGGGAAAACTACTGCCCTCTGGCTTCATAGTGACCGTGCCCTAACTGGTGATTGGCTGCTGTGTTGTGTGTGCTGATTGGTCTTGCAGTGTGTCAGTCAGTGTGTGTGTCTGCACCATCATATACTTGTGTGTATATTATGACAGCAACGTGAGTAATTTCCAGTTGTTAATAAGTATTTACTGTTGAACTGCCTAAAACTATGAACGCCTTACTAAACTGCCCCCAACACCTTACTGCATCCGTCTGCAAGCCTTGATTTAAGAAGACAGCGCCTCCTGCAGGGCAGTACTCCACCGCGACTGGAAATGTCCAGCCGATATTTTGTGGTCATGCAGCGTAATGAGACTTGAAGACGCAGAAACTACTCCGTGAACCAACTGCGCTGACACATCTGTGCTTTCGCAATCCCGTGAATAAACAAAACACTTACCGAAAGAAATATTTAAAAAAAATATTAATCCCGCCCAAAATAACCAAAGATAAATGGATGACGTCATCATGTCATCACGGGCAGCACGGTAGCATTGTGGATTGCACAATCACTTCACAGCTCCAGGGTCCCAGGTTCGATTCCAGCTTGGGTCACTGTCTGTGCGGAGTCTGCACATCCTCCCCGTGTGTGTGTGGGTTTCCTCCGGGTGCTCCGGTTTCCTCCCACAGTCCAAAGACGTGCAGGTTAGTTGGATTGGCCATGATAAATTACCCATAGTGTCCAAAATTGCCCTTCGTGTTGGGTGGGGTTACTGGGTTATGGGGATAGGGTGGAGGTGTTGACCTTGGGTAGGGTGCTCTTTCCAAGAGCCGGTGCAGACTCGATGGGCTGAATGGCCTCCTTCTGCACTGTAAATTCTATATGATTCTATGTTAGGCTCATATTCCATCGAGTGTAGAAGATTAAGGGTGATCCGATTGTCATTTTGAGGATGACTAAAGGGATTGATCCTCTGGCGGGGGTGGGTGGCGGGGGGGGGGGGGGTGGGGGGGGGGGAGCGGAGTTCGGAACAAGTGGTGGGGCAGAACGTTAAAATGAGAGCCAGGCCGTTTAGGGGTGATACCAGGAAGCATCAGCTCACACAAAGGGGAGCGGAAATCTCCCCCCCTGGCTGGCATCAACCGAACATTTGAAAACTGGGATTTTAAAGATTGTTTCACAGGATGTGGGCATCTCTGGTTAAGCCAGCTATTTTCTTCTCTGTCCCTAATTGCCCTTGACATGCGGGTGGTGATTATTTTGTTGTGTCAAAGTATTTGAATCCCTACAGTGCAGAATGAAGCCATTCGTCCCATCAGGTGTGCCCTGATTCTCTGAAAGAGCACCCACCTAGACCCACTACCCCCACCCTATCCCCATAACCCCACCTAACCCGCACATCTTTGGACTGTGGGAGGAAACCGGAGCACCCGGAGGAAACCCACGCAGACACGGGGAGAAAGTACAAACTCCACACAGTCACCCAAGGCCGGAATCCAACTCAGATTCCTGGTGCTGTGAGGCAGCAGTGCTAACCACTGTGCCACCGTGCTGCCCCAGGTTACAAAACCAAGGCAGGGTGATGAAGTAAAGACAGAAATTATCTGACTGAATGGTGAAACGGTCTCAAGGGGCCGTTCCCATGTGGCCCCTCCTTTGTTTCAAATGATCATTTCTGTTCAGTTTTGGACAAAGCCAAGAAGCCTTCAAACATCCTTCTGTGTTAAACTTACGATGTGCAATCAGGATTGATACGTCTGTGTTTTGCCGTGGAACCCATTAATAGTTAAGCTTTCATCGAGGTGTAGTTGAAGTCAGAAGGAGTTCTTTGCAAGCAGTTCTATTTTTGACAAAATATCTTGCAAGACATGTATGTCACTGAGGTTATGCAATTATTACTCTGTGAATAACTGATTGTGTCAAACTGCTTTTTAACAAATTTCAACCTAATAAAAATGACCTTGTTTGAGAACATCACTAAGCCATACAGACCAGATTTTTAGTCAGTCAGCAGCTGGGAGTCAGCATCCGCACCCCCCCCCCCCCCCCCCCCCCCCCCACAGAACCTACTCCCAACTTCTGATTCACCGCACACTAACTCACACCAAATCACTATCGCCATCACCACCCCCTCCCACCGTGCTCGCTCACCGCCCCTGACTCCTGGTTAAGCCACGGCCTTGATTGTAAAATTCTCATCCTTGTTTTTCAAATTCCTTCGCCGTCCGGCACCCATCCTGGTCTCCCCCCCCCCCCCCCCCCCCCTCCCCCCACCCACCCAACAAGATATCCTCCAATCCCAACCTCTTCTCAGGAGAATGGGCAGCCCGTCTAAGACTGAGGGAGGAGCGGGTCAAAGTTCTTTCGCTCAGAGGCTGGCGACTCTTTGGGATTCTCCGCCCCCCCCCCCCCCCCCCCCCCCAGAAGGCCGCGGAAGCTTAATTGCCAATCACGGTCGAGGTGGAAACCGATAGTTTCCTGGATACTAATGCATCAAGGGATTTGGAGAGAGTGGGGAATGGAGGGGAGGGGCGGGGAAGTGGCTTGGAGGCAGATGATCTGTTTGAATAGGTGGAGCAGCTTCGATGGGCTGAATGGCCTACTCCTGTTCCCATGTTCCCATGTTTCTGCACTCGACATTTCCATTGATGCGCCATTGGTCGATGCATCTTTGCACGGCTGGGCCCTCAGCTGCAGAATTCCCTCTCTGTCACCTCTCCCTTGCCTAATAACACCGTTGTTAAGGCGTACCTCAAGGCTCAGCAAACCTAATAACATCTAATGGAGCTTGGTGTTTAACACTTGCCGAGCGTTGTGGGATGTTTTGACTAGGTCAGTCGAGGCGCGATGCAGATACAAGCGGTTGTACAAAAATGTTCCTGAGCATGAAACACCATTTTCAGGATAACAGCAGGACAAGGGAGCAGGGAAGAAAATGTTGAATATTTTTAAATCCTGTCGATGGAATAAAAAGAGTTTGAATTTAATTTTGTATTAAGTGATCCCATTGGATCGTTATTGGACCCTTTCCAAAACGATATACCTGTTCTGCTAATAATATCCTTGGCGACGGATTTGACCGTTATTAAAAATGCCCCATTTCTTTCGGCAATAAGTACACCGGTGTTGGCATTGGGCCTCCTCGGCTTCTTGTGCTGTGATTGCCTGTGGCCCTGAGTCTAGCTTCAGGGCGACAGCTCCACGATTTACCACATTCCAGTCCATCCAAGTTCCCATAATATCATCGATCACCCGGCACAGCAATCTCTCCGGTACAATGAGGAGGAGAAATAATTTACAGGCATGGATTAGATGTCAGGGTTAAGGGGGCGCTTCTTCATGCAGCCTAGCACTGTGCACAGATCTGCGGTATGATTGCATCGCCCTGCTTTTTCAGTCCGGCTGGGATATATGACCAGTCTGGCTGTGGTGGAGCGGTGGTGCTCAGGCAGGGCACAAGCACCCGTGGGTCAGCTAGGATTCCGGCAGGGGGTGTCAGCTGCGGAGCAGTGGGCTGGCCTCTCACATCTTTGAATTCGAAAGCTGTGGGTTCGAATCCCACGTACTTTGAGGCTTGACCAACAGCCCCAGTGCAGTGCGGAGCGAGTGCTGCACTGTTGGAGGTTGAGGGTTAGGGTTAGCACAATGTAACCCAGGGCTAGTAATCCAGAGGGCTGGGTTAATCTTCTGGAAAAATGAATTCAAATCCCACCATGGCTGCCGGGGAGAATTTAATTACTGAACAAATGTGGAATCAAATTATTGTCTCATTAATAATGATTATGAAACTACTGGATTGCCATAGAACAGCAAGGAAATCTGCCGTCCTTACCTGGCCTGGACTACAAGTGACTCCAGACCCACAGCAAAGTGGTTGACTCTTAACTGCCCCCCAGTTCTGATGCAACCATCAATTCACTCGAAGACACGTGTCGAAGTAAGCAGTGGTTTTAATCAACTTACAACTTTGCCTGCCTGCGACTGGAACATTACTGAAGACGGTCCCGCAGGTCAGCTGCTCTTATACTTCCTCTAAAGGGTGGAGCCATGGGCGGAGCCCGTACATGCTCCAACATCTCCCCCTGTGGGTGAAGCCACACAATGGCCCATAGATGGAGCCCACAGGATTAATAACATAGTGTAACGTAATACAGTATACTGGTGAATTAACAGTATTTATACATTCACCACAAGTTTAAGGGCGAGTAGGGATGGACATCAAATACTGGCCCAGCCAGTGACACCAATATCCCATGAGAGAAACAAAATGGCCACATGAGAGAAACAAAATGGCCACATGAGAGAAACAAAATGGCCACATGAGAGAAACAAAATGGCCACATGAGAGAAACAAAATGGCCGAGCATGCCACACAGTTGGTGTTTACCACCAGCACCTCAAGGACAAAGGACAATAATTGCTGGACAATTGCCAGCGGCACCCACATCGCAAGGACCCAAGGAGGTGGGAAACAAAGGCTCCATCTGTCCCCTCGGCTGGAGGAACAATTCCGTGACGGAGTTGGCGCAAGGCAGCTCCCGTATTGCCAGCATTGCAAAGCGGTCAAGTCGACTCTCAATCACCCTGTGCAAATTTTATGACGAGGAGTCACACATCGGCCTCTCGACCTCCCCGAACCCCCAGAGTACATGTCACCCCGAGGGCCTGTTTGAGAAGTGATTCTGCTCTGTTATTACAAAACGCCTTTCATGGAGATTTAAATAATTAATTCACAACATGTGAGCGTTACCGGCGGGGGCGGGCATTCATTGTCCAACGCCAGCTATTCTTGGAGAAGACGGTGTGATTCTGACACATATAAAAGGTCACCACAGAGTCGGCCACATTGCTGTTGAGACTGGAGTCAATTGTAGTCCCTTTAATGACAATCCTGGCCACTTTTGCCGAAAACTTTATATTTTGAGATACTTCGAAAACTGAATTGAACTCCATAAATTGCCCGTGATGGGACTTGAACTCATGGCTCTCTGGTTTGTTAGATTAGTAACGTAGTCACTATAGTAACCGTCAAGAGTCAAATTGATCACAAGTAAAGCCTAAAGCGAAAATCGCTGATTGTCACAAGTAGGCTTCAATGAAGTTACTGTGAAAAGCCCCTAGTCGCCACATTCCGGCGCCTGTCCGGGGAGGCTGGTACGGGAATCGAACCGTGCTGCTGGCCTGCTTGGTCTGCTTTAAAAGCCAGCGATTTAGCTCAGTAAGCTAAACCAGCCCCTGGGACAGGGACAGAGACAGGGACAGTTTGATAGTCAAATTGGGGCCAGGATCACAGATGAAGCACCTCATCAGGATAACTGGTTAGGCCATCTGCTTTAGTTGGGGCTTAAGTCCATCTGGGAGAGAAAGGTTCAAATAATAGGTCATGGAAAATATTCAGCGCGGCGCAATCTGTCTAACTATTTTCAATCCAAGAATAGGCACTTTCACAGACATTCAGATGCCTAATTAATCCTCAGAGTGCTTCAGTAACTGCTCTCCAACGAGAAGCACTGAATCCAACGTCTTTCTGATAAAGCGTTGGTCTTGTGGGCTCCTGTTGTGTGATACGCTAGAAGGCCAAGTCATTTATTTTTACATTTCTGTCTGGGAGGAGGTTAAGTTGTTTTGCTTATTGTTTGGGAGGCTGGCTGGTGCTGGATGAGGGAGCAGGTGATCC
Organism: Scyliorhinus canicula; assembly: GCF_902713615.1. Lineage (NCBI taxonomy): Eukaryota > Metazoa > Chordata > Chondrichthyes > Carcharhiniformes > Scyliorhinidae > Scyliorhinus > Scyliorhinus canicula. Next base: position 5,535,262 of record NC_052170.1, read on the forward strand.
TTTGGGATACTCCTGGGTATGTTGGCAGTGCTGTGTTGACACCGCTCCCTCATGGGTGAATGTGATATTTTCCAATACACACACACACACACACACACACACACACCAGAGTCGTTTTTGTGGTGATGGAGAATGGTTTAATTAGTGCTGATTTATGGTAAATCATAGAATTTACAGTGCAGAAGGAGGCCATTCGGCCCATTGAGTCTGCACCGGCTCCTGGAAAGAGCACCCTACCCAAGGTCAACACCTCCACCCTATCCCCATAACCCAGTAACCCCACCCAACACTAAGGGCAATTTTGGACACTAAGGGCAATTTATCATGGCCAATCCACCCAACCTGCACATCTTTGGACTGTGGGAGGAAACCGGAGCACCCGGAGGAAACCCACGCACACACGGGGAGGATGTGCAGACTCCGCACAGACAGTGACCCAAGCCGGAATCGAACCTGGGACCCTGGAGCTGTGAAGCAATTGTGCTATCCACAATGCTACCGTGCTGCCCCAAATCATGGACAGCATTGAGGTCCAAGCTCATTTGTCTTTCAAACCACCCTCATAGGGCTTTATTGCAATCTAGGCCCTCCCAGGGACCGGGAGTAAAAATGTCCCAACAAAATTTGTAACCCATTGACTCTGTTTCTCTACATTGGGTCATATAGAACAATAGGAAGTTTCCAATTTGTATTAACCTTTAGAAGCACACAGCAGCATGTCAACACCAAGCTTGTACACGTCTGTCCAATCAATAAAGTGAAAGGACCATTTTCAGGAGTTTTTGGAGTCCAGTGGCTTTTTAAATTATTCGTTCATGGAGTGTGGGCGGCCCGGGCTGGGCTCAGTGCGGTGAACATATTGTACCAACCATTCACCACTGTATCACATTGTGCATCACATTGTATCACGCTGTGGGCTCCACCTATGGACCATTGTACTGCACTACACGGAATGTATCATGTTGGTGCCCTTGTGGGCTCCGCCCCTGGCTCCGCCCCCTTGAGGGGAGGTATAAAGAGCAGCTGCCCTGTAGGCGGCTCTCATTAGCAGAGCAGTCGCAGGCAGGCACTGTTCTAGTCGGTTAAAGCCACAGTTCACTTCCACTCACTGTCTCGCGTGAATTGATGATTGCATCACTCAGCATTCATTGCCCTACAACTGAGTGCCTTGTTCGGCCATTTCAAAGGGGGTAGTTAAGAGTCGGCCACTTTGCTGTGGGTCTGGAGTCACGTGTAGGCCAGACCGGGTAAGGACGGCAGATTTCCTTCCCTAAAGGGCATTAATGAACCAGGCAGGTTTTTTTTTACAATGGTCGCCTTTAGACTTTCAATTCCAGCTTTTTATTGAATACAAATTTCGCCATCTGCCCTGGGTCTCTGGATTACTAGTCCAGTGACAATACCACTACGTCCCCCCCCCCCCCCCCCCCGGGGTACTAGGAAGGGCCCCTTTCTGGACACCACATTTTAGGAAGAGTGTGATGACTTTAGATAGGGTAGCAGAGGTATTTACCGGAATGTTCTCGGGGTGGGTGATTGAAATTACATGGATTTGGGGGAGAAATTGAGATTACCCTCTTTGGAGCAGAGAAGTTCAAGTTGATGTTTAAATTCATGAAGGGTTTGGATAGGGGAGGTAAAGCGAGAGGTCTTGTGGTGCAGAGCGAGACCCTCCTTCTGTGCCAGAAGCTCCAGGATCAAGTGCAGGACTTGATGGGCACTGGAGGTGCGTCGCATCGCGGCTAAACAGGTCGATAATCAGCCTGTAAATCCTTCCAATTCGCCTGATGGCAGACGGTAAGAGAAGGAGGGTTTCCTGGTCATCCATACCACAGAAGGCAAAGCCGGACCACTGCCGCACTTTGTCAAGCATAATGGTGGTACCTGCAGCAGGAGGAGGAGGAGAAGGAGGAAGGAAAGAGTGACTTCTGGAGTGAGTTCCACCCACTGCTCTCTGGGCAAAGGAGGCTCTGCTGCAACTTCCTGTTGGACTTACATTGATCAGCGTGTCTTCACAGCCTCTAGTTTTAGCCTCCGCCAAAAAAGTGAGGACATCTTCTGCATATCAGCTGCCCGCCAGCAGACTAGTGCTCTCAGTGAGCGTCTGGGCGGACGGTGTTGGCCTGCAGGCTTTTTACCAAGTTGGAGCTGGAGCTCGATCCTGCCAACAGTGGGAGTGAATCATTCGAGTTGCTAACTGGAAGCATCGTGGCAATCGTCGGGGCTTTGCAATTCGACTCATCACTGGCACGAAGTCTGGTGCATCTGCTCACAGGAAGTGGTAGCGTGCCACGTGCGACCTTTCACCAACCTCCCCCACAACCCAAAGTCCCCACGACAAACAGCGAGGGCCCTGAGGGAGGTTTATCTTTAATAGGATTTTGTGTGGTTTCAATTTGGCCAGAGCAGGGAAACTCAACCTTATTTTCAAACAGAAATTGCTGAAGGAGGTGTGGGATCCTTTGCGTTGTTCGACGGGACGGTGTTATCTGGCACTATTGCCCAGCTCCACCGCTCTGCTACTCAGTTGTGGCCTGTCTTTTGGGTCACTGCCAAATAGGATCTATTTTTTTATTTGTGCAGGAGATGTGGGCATCTCTGGCAAGGCCAGCATATGGGCGTCACAGTAGCACAGTGGTTAGCACTGTTGCTTCACAGCTCCAGGGTCCCGGGTTCGATTCCCGACTTGGGTCACTGTCTGTGCGGAGTCTGCACGTTCTCCCCGTGTCTGCGTGGGTTTCCTCCGGATGCTCCGGTTTCCTCCCACAAGTCCCGAAAGACGTGCTGTTAGGTGAATTGGACATTCTGAATTCTCCCTCTGTGTACCCGAACAGACTCCGGAATGTGGCGACTAGGGGCTTTTCACAGTAACTTCACTGCGGTGTTAATGTAAGCCTACTTGTGACAATAACAAAGATTATTATTATTAATTGTCCATCTCTATTTGCCCTGAACTGGTTGTCTCTCTCAGCCATTTCAGCAGGTATTTAAGAGCCAACCACATTGCCGCGGGTCTGGAGTCACATGTAGGTCAGACCGGGTAAGGACGGCAGATTTCCTTCCCATAAAGGGCCATGAATAAGCCACCTATTTTTGTTTCCAACAATCCGCCTCATTGTCATCATTAGGATTTGATTCCAGACTTTTAAAAAATTGAATTCAAATTTCACCATCTGCTGTGCGGGATTTGAACCCAGATCCCTAGGACCTTACTCTGGCTCTCTGGATTACACCACTACGCAACCACCTCCCCTTCATGCAGCTCAGAGAACATAGTGGGTGGGATTCGCCGACCGCCTGCCGGATGGCGTGAATTCCGCCCCGCTGCCAGCTGCCAAATTCTCCGGTGTCGGGGTTTTGGCGGGGGCGGGAATCCCGCCGGTTGGCGGCCATTGGCAGCAGCCCCCCGGCGATTCTCTGGCCCACGATGGGCCGAGCGGCCGGCCAGCCGGCCCTGGCTCCACAGGCGGCCTGCAGAGTCCTCGGGGTGGGGGCGCGGGGGGATCTGGCCCCGGAGGGTGCCCCCACGGTGGCCTGGCCCGCGATCGGCGCCCACCGATCCGCTGGCGGGCCTGTGCCGTGGGGACACTCTCTCCCTCCGGGCCGGCTGCTGTCAACCTCCACCTTGGCCGGCGCGGAGAAGACCCCCCCCCCCCCCCCCCCATGCGCATGCACTGGGATGACGCCAGCACACTCTGGTGCTCCCGCGCATGCGCCAACTCTGCCGGTGCCGGCCTAGCCCCTGAAGGTGCCGCACCTTCCGGTCTGCCCGACGGCGGAGTGGTTCACGCCACTTCTCGCTGCCGGTGCAACCCGCCCCGCCGGGCAGGGGAGAATCCCGCCCAGTGTGTGGAGGATTTCCCCTCCCTGATGTTGTAAATCAGGCACCATGAAGTGTGCTTTACCCTGTGAGATTGCTCTCCGTTCTACACGAGAACCTTCCGGAGTGGGAGGGGGGACACAATCTCCGGCATGAACCCAGTTGCTTAATGGCACCAAACTATTGGTTCAAAACCGTTTCTACATAATCATATCCGCCACAACTTCGAACAACTTCTGCCTCTGTGATGGGGGTTTCGGGGTGGTTTGAGTATTGCACACTCACGCTGAAGATTGCTGACTAGGGATCTGATGAACTTACTCTGCCATGTCTAACCTCCCTCTCCTCTTCTCTCCCAAACATTTGTCATGTTCCTCAACTCAAGAGTCCATTCCAAAGTGAACTGCATTGAGTGTTTGCAGTGTCTGAGAAAAATAAACAGAGGCCATTCGCCTTTTATTTTTGCGGGTCCGCCCCACATTTGAAACAATGGCATTGCCGATGGCGATCCAGCCACCGGCTCATTCACCAATGGGTCCGCGTGGAGAAATTGTACACGTCAAGGCAGGGAAACCAAACCAAGGTGAAAGAGCAGCAAATGTCATTGCAGCCCCTGATGATAAATGCAGCATTAAAGTTGTAATTGTTTATCACCTGTGCAACTCAGTCACTCTCTGGCACTTGCTCGCGAGGCAGGTTTATGGGAGAAGGAATTGATAAATATCCCTCGATGGTCATTTATCCCATTTGCCATTTTGCGGGGCCCTTGCGGACAAAGGGAACGCAAATCAAAATGTGCCCGGAGGCAGGTTTCTCTCTTCTTAATGCTGTTTAAATGCTGCAGGTAAAGGCTCCGTGTAAGGTGGCATTTGGGGGATGGGCACGTTACGTTCCAGAGGGGCCGACCCCAATACGAAACCAATTTTCATTAAATCTGTGAATTACCATAAAATGGCTGGGGGTGTTAAAGGGATATGGGGAACAGGGAGGGACGTGGATTTGAGACCAGGATGAGATCAGCCATGATCTGATTGGATGGCAGAGCAGGCTCGAGGGGCTCAATTACTTCCTTTTGCTCTTAATTCCTATGGTCCTAGGTTACAAGCAAGCAGGGAAGAAAGATTTGCATTTGTGTAGCACCTTTCATGACCCCTGGACATCCCAAGGCCCTTTGCAGCCAATGAAGTGCATTTGAAGTGTAGTCACTGTTGTACTGTAAGAAACACGGGAGCCAATTTGTGCGTAGCAAGCTCCACCAACAGCAACGCGGTCTCAAACAGATGATCTGATTCTGTGGATGTTTATCGAGGGGCAAATATTGGGCAGAAATCCCCTATTCTTCGAAAAAATGCCACGGGATCTTCACACCAGGGGGAGCATGCGGGATCTCCGTTTAATAATGTTAATGTGAACAGATTAGCCGGAGGTGGGGGGGGGGGGGTGCGCCGTGGCTCAAATTTGGGTCATTAACAACCAATTGAAATATGATGCGCCAAAACTGCCCTGCCGATACAGTACCGTAAATTAATGGGCATCATCGAGCACAAGTCAGATACTGGCGACCCTCCGAAGGGTAATATGTCGCGTTGTGAATGAATCATCTCTCTTCAACCGCGCGCATCTGAATTAAATGGTTCGCTTTGCTCCCTGGGGTAGGGGGTGAAGGGGGAAAACCAGGGTCACAGAGACAAAGTGATCTACAGGCCGTTGAAAATGTTCCTATCCAGTCAGGAGCGGGTGAGTGAGCAGTTATGGGTATCGCAAAGCCACAAGGCAGAACCTTCAGTCCGAGGCTGGCGCGGAGGAAGAAAGACTTTCGTTTGAGCCTGAGAAACCCCACTATGTCGCTAACCCACAGCCCCGACTTCGGGGGCTCCGAATCCCTCCACCCTAATAAGATCTGTCTCCGGGCCACCAGGGGGGCAAAGGCCAGAACGTCGGGCGCTCTCACCCCCTGGGCTCCCGGATCTTCCGACCCGCCAAGGATCGCCACCTCTGGACTCGGCACCACCCTCAGCTTTCATACCTCTGACATGACGTCAGCGAACCCCTGCCAGAAGCCCCTAAACTTCGGACAGGCCCAAAACATACGGTTCGCGGGAACTCCACCCAGCGGCCGCACCTCTCCCCCATCCCCTCAAAGATATTTCTCATGCGGCCCACCATCATGCGGGCCCTGAGAACCACCTTGAATTGTATCAGGCTGAGCCTGGCACATGACAAGGATGTAATAACTAGCCTCAGGGCCTAAAGAGGCACTTTCAAACTACAGTCACTGTTGTGATGTGGAAAATGATTCGGAATATTTTTTTGTGTGAGGTTGGTTGAGGATAAATGTTGGGCAGAGGATCAGGAGAACTCCCCTAATCTCCATTGTATAGTGCTGTGGGAATCTTATCCACCCAGACTGAGCCTTGCTTTAATTTACATCTGAAAGTTGGTGCTATTTAACATATTAAGCACACAGTGGGTGAATAAAATTGCAGCACAATAATTTACTGTGCATAGCATTAAAGAGCATTTCTGTGATTAAACCCACCCATGTGTTTTATCCTTGTGTCTTTTTAGAGATTGCAATCAATAGGATTATATATGGGCTTTCTAGTTTAAACTGAGTTCCATTTTATTGATATCCCATTCTTTTTAATCATTTATGTGATGTGGGCGTCGCTGGCTCGACCAGCATTTATTACCCATCCCTAATTACGTTTGAGAAGGTGGTGGTGAGCCGCCTTCTTGAACCGTGTGGTGTAGGTAGATCCATAGTGCTGTTAGGGAGGGGGGTTCCAGGATTTTGACCCAGCGACAGTGAAGGTACGCCAATATATTTCCAAGTCAGGATGGTGTGTGGCTCGGAGGGGAACCTCCAGGTGGTGGGGTTCCCATCTGTCTGCCGCCCTTGTCCTTCTAGATGGTCGTGGTTGTGGGTTTGGAAGGTGCTGTCTCAGGAACCTTGGTGAGTTGCTGCAGTGCATCTTGTGGATGGTACACACGGCTACCACTGCGTCGTTGGTGAAGGGAATGAATGATGGTGTACCTATGCTGTTGGGTCTACTGGACTCATGTCCTATTGGGTTACGGGATCCGATCTTAACCAACATTGGACCCAATGGGCAGGCTTTACCAGCCAATCAGATCTCTTCAAGCACAGAAATATCTGAAAAGAAGAGTGACACTCACATTAGAACAGAACAGCACAGAACAGGCCCTTCGGCCCTCGATGTTGTGCCGAGCAATGATCACCCTACTCAAACCCACGTACCCACCCTATACCCGTAACCCAACAACCCCTTAACCTTACTTTTTAGGACACTACGGGCAATTTAGCATGGCCAATCCACCTAACCCGCGCATCTTTGGACTGTGGGAGGAAACCGGAGCACCCGGAGGAAACCCACGCACACATGGGGAGGACGTGCAGACTCCACACAGACAGTGACCCAAGCCGGGAATCGAACCTGGGACCCTGGAGCTGTGAAGCATTTATGCTAACCACCATGCTACCGTGCTGCCCGTGCTACTCGGAGGGCCTCTCTCGAGTCAATGAAATCTTTTAGCCCTACACTTGCACCAATTTCCGACCCCAATCCTTTGCCCCCATTCACTTCATTGAAAGATCAAGGATAATTTGAGTGAATTTAAATGTGGCAGGTCTCTCATGCGTTGGAATTAATTTCTGAAACAGTAAAATGCTGATATAGAGCAAAAACATATGGTTCCCTTAGAATCCCTGATGACTTGTTAGTGAACACAAAAAGAAACCATTTATCACTCCAACAATAGAACTATTATTTCTTCAAAGACAATGAGCAGGACTACACCGAGCAGTATCTGACTCAAACCCAAGGCCCCTTTTCCATCTTTAATCTCCTGCTCTACATAAGAATGTGGATCAAAGGCAGCGCCGCCACTTGGCTGCTTAACGGATGAAGAAAATTGGCACTTTACTTGGCTTGATACTCATGCCTCTCAGCCAACGGAATCTTGGCTTGAAACTGTCCTCCACCATCTGACCTGGGTTGGCAGTTTAGCGCAGGGCTGAGGGAAGTGTGGCACTGTTGGAGGTGTCGTCTTTTGAATGGGTTTTTAAATAGCAGGCACATCTGCCCAGGAGGGTGGGTGCAAAATGGGTTCAATGTGATGAAGGGGTGAACTAATATTTAAAAGGATCAAAAGAGTTGAAACGTGGAGAGGCTGATTCCTCTAGTGGGATGTGTGATGTTCCTTGTACAGTTCTCCAAGATGGCTAAAAGTTGTAGTGTTTACAAAGAACATCAAGCTAAAACAAAGCTAGTTTATTTTACGCCACTGACTAATAGCTAACAAAATAACAGTATTGAATCTGTTACAGTCATCTATTATGTGCCTCTAATACAACCAACACTCTATCTTAACTTTGTACTATCCTTCTCCATAAGCTTGTCCCAGAATGCTTAGAGACACAGCCTTTTATAAGACTGCTCGGTGATGCCATCTAGTGTTGAGATACATGAACATCATCTTAGATCATGGATCATAGAATTTACAGTGCAGAAGGAGGCCATTCGGCCCATCGAGCCTGTACCGGCCCTTGGAAAGAGCACCCTACTTAAGCCCATGCCTCCACCCTATCCCCGTAACCCAGTCACGCCACCTAACCTTTTTGGACACTAGGGGCAATTTAGCACGGCCTATCCACCTAACCTGCACATCTTTGGGCTGTGGGGGGGAAACTGGAGCACCCGGAGGAAACCCACGCAGACACGGGGAGAACGTGCAGATCCCACACAGTCAGTGACCCAAGCCGGGAATCGAACCTCAGACCCGGGAGCTGTGAAGCAACTGTGCTAACCACTGTGCTTCTTGTTAACCCTTTACTCTCCTTAGATTATGCATATCATTACAGGACGAATCCAGATTAGGTAGCATACAGTTGTACAAAGCTGCTCAGGTAAGCCCTCCTTATCTGCAGTATAGCCTTCAGTTATGGGCATCGATCACTGGGCAGCATAGATTCTTCAGACCAATTCCAGGGCTAAAGGATTTGATGGACTAGTTCTGTATTGCCTGGAGTGTAGGAAATGAAGGGATGATCTGATTGGCAAGTTCAATCGTTTAAGGTGACTCAAGGGTTTGATTGGGCAGGTAGAGTGAGACCATTCCTCGGGTGGGGGAAGGGAGTTCAGAACAAAGGAGCAGGACCTTATTATTGAAGCCGGGTCACTCGGGGGTGATGTTAGGACAGCCCCTCATCACACAAAGGGGCCTGGAAATCGGGAACTCTGCGAAGTCCAGGTATCGTCCTGGTAAATCATCACGGTACTCCCTCCAAGACAAATATATCCTTCCGAAGGTGTGGTACCCAGAACACAGCAACATCAGGTGTGGTCTAATTGTGTAGCAGAAGCCCAACTTCTATCTCCTTGTATTCCACTCGAGATATAAAGCCACACCATTATATTAGCCATCCAACCTCAAGCATCACCATCAGAATAGATGAAGCGGCCATTCACCTTATCTCTGTTTGTGAGATTGGCCGGCGTGATAATTGACCATTGGGTATGCCTATGAAGTAACGGATGGGGCGGTAGCAAGCTGGTTAGCACTGTTGCCTCACAGCGCCCAGGAACCCGGGTTCAATTGCGGCCGCGGGTGACCACCTGCGTGGAGTCTGCACATTAACCCCGTGTCTGCGTGGGTTTCCTCCGGGTGCTCCGGTTTCCTCCCACAATCCAAAGGTGCACAGGTTAGGTGGACTGACCATGATGAATTTCCCCTTAGTGTCCAAAGGATGTGAAGGTTAGGTGGGATGACGGAGGTAGGGAGGGGGAAATCGGCGCTCTTTCGGAGGATCGGTGCGGACTAGATGGGCCGAATGGCCTCCTTCTGCACTGCAGGGATACTCTGGATAACAATGATGACACTTCAAAAGTAGTTCACTGGCTGCGAAGTGAAATAATTTGAGATGTCTTAAAGAATTGATTAATTGCCAATTTGCTACTTCACTTGATAAATCAAAGTTCCTCTAATCTGTCATTCCTTGGCAAAATCAATCTCTTTGGTAGGTTGTTCTATGGAGACATCATATATATATTTTAATTAATCTTCTGCAGCATTGTATTTGGAATACCAAACAAAATTTGGTTAAGAAACAGGGGGGGGGGAGGGCAATTGGACGAGGTAATGTAAATATAATTCAGTCCCCATTATAGAATTACAACATTCAGAATTCATTTTGAACATGCTCCTATAAATTCCTGTATTCACACCCTCAATGAAAGCGTCCCGTGTAAATTTATCACGCAGTAATGACATCCTCCTGCCAGCGGAGGTGCTCTAGCTTTCTTTCTCTGCCTCTAGTTTTCTTTCTCTGCCTCTAGTTTTCTTTCTCTTCCTCTATTAGTTTTACGTCCTTGGATGTGTGTCTCAGGAAACTTTGAGCTGAGGGCGATGGAGGCTAACATTTTGCACAGAAATACAAAATCTACCACTTAGACCTATCCTTAAATATAAATAAATAGTGTTGGAAACGGGCAGCAGGCCAGTCTGAGGGAAGAAGATAGATCAGCGCTGAATTACGGCCTTCATTGTGTTTACTGGTTGAATTAGCCTGCTGAGATTTCTAACATTTTGTTTGTTTAATGAATCAGTGACACGCTGTGCCCAAAAAAAATCAAACACAAATTCTGCATTGATATCAGTCTTGAATCGGGTGATAGACCTCACGCCTGAGTCAGATTGAGGTTGACCCTCCAGCTGGTTTAGCTGGGGCTGGTTTAGCTCACTGGGCTAAATCGCTGGCTTTTAAAGCAGACCCAGGCAGGCCAGCAGCACGGTTCAATTCCCGTACCAGCCTCCCCGGACAGGCGCCGGAATGTGGCGACTAGGGGGCTTTTCACAGTAACTTCATTGAAGCCTACTCGAGACAATAAAGCGATTATTTTCAGTGTCACACTGAGAAGATACTACACTTTCAGACGGGGTCATCGATTAACACCGCCGCCCTTGCTGCCCTCTTGCTTCACGTAAACGATCTCGTCACGTAAGTGAAACGAAATGAAAATCGCTTATTGTCACGAGTAGGCTTCAAATGTGAAAAGCCCCTAGTCGCCACATTCCGGCACCTGTTCGGGGAGGCTGGTGCGGGAATTGAACCCGCGCTGCTGGCCTGCCTTGGTATGCTTACAAAGCCAGCGATTTAGCCCAGTGTGCTAAACCAGCCCGGTTTAGTGTCGAAGGAGCTGAAGCAATGGAATGCGAGACGTCCTCAAACCAATTTATTTCCCCCTTACCATCGGTTGTTTCACGTGACCCGGAGAACACAGGCGAAGACTCCCCTCTTTCCCCCCCCCCCAGCCTCCCGGACAGGTGGAAACCAGTTCTTGTACATACTTCAGAATAATGCCCTAACCTCTCCCCAGTTAGCAACAGCTTCTCCCACTTAACGACCAGAGCACGCGCACTTCACTGTGACCGGATGGCAATATTAGCTCCTGCCATTGTCCGAGGCGAGGAACAGAGTTCTCCCCGGCGACCTGGCCAATATCTGTTCATCAACCAGCGTGGCAGGAACAGGCTTTCTGGTCACTATCAGACTGCTGATCGAGGGTACTAGCTGTGAGTGAGCAGATTGGCTGCAGCGTTCCCTACATCACAGCACATATCAAAAAATAAATTCTTCATTGGTTATAAAAATGCTTTGGGGCCCCCTACCTAGCAGGAAACGTTTGACCAAAGCTTTGCGAACTCTGATTTTGCGAACACATTATTAGAACGATGCACATGCATGACTGCATTGCACATTAACATTGGTTAACTACCAATCATTAGAAGTAAGCTTGTACAAGCCACATATCAATGGAGCAAATGGTCCATGAATGCCAGTATGAGCCTGTGCTGTGCGTCCCTCCCCTTGCAGTACCACTTAATTCTTTAGTGTAGAAATCTGTGGAAATAACTTGTCCATCAAAGTTCCACTATAATAACCTTTTGCTTGAGCAGGACTGAGGATTTGCTGTTGTCTCCATCTTTAAGGGATGCAGCTGTTGTGAGTGGCCTGGAGATACTCCCAGACCCGCAGTAGATTAGCTGGTAATTAATGGCGATAGCTCCGGCTGCATCATTAGATGCTAATAACTCACACTGGACGCCCCTTCCCACTGGCCCCAGGAAATGAGCGAACTCATGGTTACTGCGATAATTATCCCCAAAATGAAAACTCTTATTGCCAATCCATTTGTCTCCAGTCTCGCATCCGATTCCCACTGACATCTGCATCGTACTCTCGCCTAATGATATTCTGAAGTCTGTTCAGAGACAGGAAGTGCCCGCTCAAGGGAGATATTACTTGGACATTTGAACGCCTTGGCAGCCGTGGTTAGTGTTTTCATTTTCAAGTCTTCAAAAAGGAAATGGAGACTTGCATTTATATGGCGCCTTCCATGACCTCAGGACATGGCACCAGCCCCTCGCACACCCGGCCTGCAAAATAGTCACCCCCCCCCGCCGCCGCCTTCGGCCTGCTCGTGTGCCCCGGACCACCCTCTACAGTGCCCCCAGCCCTGAATATAGTCCGCCAACCTGCCCGCGGATCGGTCCTCCCCTGACTGTGGCGGTGCTGGACTGACTCCGCAGCCGCCACACCGAGTTCCTGACGGATGAGATCACACGCGACCGACGCCGTCGGGAACTCGACCAGCCGGGGGCAGAGTTTCGGGGAGGCTGGTCTCCGGCAATGTCCTGAGGCTGTCGATACGCCGCTTTGGAGCGGGGGGGGGGGGGAGCATCGCGAAAGCGCCCCCGCCCCCGATTTGGCCGGGAACTCAGGTTCTCCGGCCGATCGCCGAACGCGATTTCGGCATTGGCAACCGGAGAACCCAGCCCCATATATTTTGGAATGTGGAGGAGTCCAGAGGTTGGAGCCAGGATTATGGAATAATTACTAATAAATCCTTGACCCTTTCTGCCTCAAGGCTGAGGTGATTGGTACGAAGGGGTGAGTTTTGTGCTGTACTGTTCTATATTCTATGTTCTCTGGCTTCCCCGCCACATGTCTCTTGGTGGCGGGACGTGGCTCGCTGTTGGCAGCCGGTGGGATTTCCCATCGAATCCGCCCCATGCTGCTGGGAAACCCGAGGATGGGATGTGCCATCGGCAGGACCGGAAAATCCCGCTGACGTAAACAGCCGGAAGATCTCGCCCACTGCAATGAAGGGGCATTGAGGTAAGAGCAGGAGGATGAACTCAGCAGAAGGATATGATGATGACACCATAGGACGTAAGGCCGTAAACCATCTGACCCAGGAGCAGAAGTGGGCCATTCGGCCCATCGAGACTGCTCCGCCATTCAATGAAATTGTGACTGATCCGATGTGATAATCCTCAACTCCACCTTCCGCCTTATCCCCATAACCCTCGATTCCCTCACTGATTAAAAATCTATCTCAGCCTTGAACATACTTAACGACCCGGCCTCTACAGCTCTCTGCGGTAAAGAATTCCACAGATTCACTCCCCTCTGAGGGAAGAAATTCCTCCTCATCTCTGTCTGAAATGGGCGACCCCCTGACCCTGAGATTGCGCCTTGATCGAGTGAGATGAGGAGGAGTGGGACGGGGGTTCACATGCGGCATTAACAACAGCGGAGCCCAGATGTGTTGAATGCCCCGTTACAGAGTTCTAAGTACTTTCAAATTCATATAACGCTACATTGCACAATTCCTGCCTTCTCAGACGGGGGATGCTTTTAAAATGGAGCATGGTACAATTATAGAAATAATTGATCATGGCATTGTGATGGATCGCTTTTGGGCAACGATATGAACTTCTAGCCATAACTCTGCTGGAACGAATTTCTCATGCAGCTAAAATAACTCACCTATAAACGTGCCTCAGTGTTATCCATTCGCTCCCGCAGTTTCAACAAGGCTGCTCTCCATCATTCCTCGCCTGTTGTCGTCCTCCTTCGCTGGAATTTGGCGAAGGGAATCGGCGTCAGTCCCTGGGTAAGCGAATTGTTGTGCAGAGGGGCAATGGGCAATTGATACTGGCTGGGCTGCTCGGGAAGAATAGATCAGCTACTGTCTGTCTGATGGAGCGCACAAGCAAAGGCAATTTGGCCCTTTGACCCTGGCCTGGCTTGTGCAAAGATGTAGCCAATTGGTCCCACTGCTCCGGCATCCCCTCCCCTTACGCCTGCAATTCTGTTTCTCATTCCCAATTCCCTCTTCAGAGTTACTATTCAATCTGTGTCGGCCGGGCCTTGCAGGCAATGGGTTCCCATCGAAACCGCTCAGTACTGTGATCTGGCACTGCAGCCCACACCTCATTTGGCAACGTTTGCAATTTGTCGCCGTGACCTTCCATCAGTGTGCCATTCAGATAATGAGGTAGAAATCCTCATCGTCTTCCCCTGCTCCCTCCCCTCCCCCGCCACTACTTCCCCTTTTCCCACCACCCTCCTCTCCTCCCTTCCCAGTTTCCCTCCCCCTACAGGACTCCAGCCTAACTGTTTGCTTCTAACCCCCTCCTAAACTGCTGTGTTTCGCCCCCTTACCCTCTCCCAATTCTGATCTCTTGCGCCATCCGCCTGCATAATCAGCCCCACAGTTGTCGATAATTCTTTCACCTCCTGTACGGCAAACTCCCAGCGCTCACTCCCCACCCAATTTACTGTCCGCCTTACAATTAGAAATGAAACGATCAATCCTCTTTACACTTCAATATGTAACGCACAATCAAGCACGCTTTGAATAAGGAAGGATAAACCTATCGATTTGGTTTATTCATTCAGTCATTCGCAGCTATTGGTATAGATATAAGGGATTCAAGAATTTATCATCTAGCTTACAATTTTGTAAGAGATTTCAGATCAATAATGAATGCTTTAGGTACTAAACAAAATGTTGTGTTCCGCACTTCAGTCCCAGTGTTATTATAACTTACACATACCATGGAGTTGGAGATGAAATATGATAGGCCTTGCAAATTTGTGGAAGAAGAGATCTCACCCAGAGAGAACAAATTCATTATCCCATTTACTTTTGGATGAGGTGCCAACAGTGGGCCAGTAGCTAACATGCTTCGTGTAGAAGTTGAGGGTTTAAGTCCTTCTCTCTGAGATGGGACCGTAAAATCGAATCTTAACTTGTCAGTCGTGACTTGCTGCACCCAGTATAACCGCGCAACGTCCCGACTGATAAAACAGAGAGGTTCCACACAACGAGAGTTATGGAGGTGGCACAGTGGTTAGCACTGCTTTCCCCCAGCACCGGGTTCGATTCCGGCCTTGGTTGACTGTTTGGAGTTTGCATGTTCTCCCGGTGTCTGCGTGGATTTCCTGCGGGTGCTCGATCCCGAGGACAGAATCTCAGACGAAAGGGACGACCCTTTAAAACAGAGGCGGGGAGGAATTTCTTCAGCCAGAGGGGGGTGAATCTGTGGAACTCTTCGCCGCAGAAGACTGTGGAGGCCAAATCACTGAGTGTCTTTCAGATAGCGATAGATACGGTCTTGATTAATAAGGGGATCAGGGGTTATGGAGAGAAGGCAGGAGAATGGGGATGAGAAATATATCAGTCATGATTGAATGACGGAGCAGACTGGATGGGCCGAATGGCCTAATTCTGCTCCTATGTCTTATGGTCTATCTCCGGTTTCCTCCCACAGTCACAAAGACGTGTAGGTTAGGTGGATTGGCCACGTTAAATTTCCCCTTAGTATCCAAAGATGGGATTATGGGGATAGGGTGGGGGGAGTGGTCCTAGATGGGATGCTCTTTCAGAGGATCGGTGCACACCTAATGGGCCGAATGGCCTCCTTCTGCACGGTGGGGATTCCATGGAGAGTGTGACTGAACCGGTTCAAATCAATGAAACATGTTTATTAAAAGTATTTAGCTCAATTACCATTCTTTTTTAATGGAAACATTTTCAATGTGCGTGATTATATCATGAAATCAAACGTGTGACTGATTTGGGATCAAACGGTGAGAGAAAGTTATGCCTTGTCTCTCGGGTGTCAATAATTTGACTTTATAACATCTCAAGTGTTTGATTTGATCCAAACAGACTGCTTATTTCTAGACCTGTTGTGCTTCGGGTCACTTCCCTGTGATTAGGATAGGTGGGCTCTTGGCCAAGCTGACACGGGTGGAGATGGTACAAAGTTCCCCTCAGCATATTGGCTGGGTCTCTGATGGGTTAGACGAGCTGACCTGTGAGTGAATCTGTTTGATAGCTTAGATGGAGCTTTGTTTCCGCGTTTTGGTGCGTTTTGCACCCTTGTGGAGAATTCAAGGCCCTACACTGTTTCCTGATTGGCTTTCAAGGAGGGAGAGGAATAATCAATCATTCTATCGACATTGTTGCTCCATTGACCATTTCCAGTCGTCTCCTGTTCTGACGTTGGTTCCGTGCTGGCACCCAACTGCCCAATGGTCAACACAGGGGGCTCGGCGAGCTATGGGCAGCCCATCCTGATCCTTCGCTGGTGGATGAGTCGCAAGATGGCGAGCAATATTGGTGGACTTTTAATTTATTCACCCACAGCCCATGTAGCTGTAGTGTCGCCAACCAGGGTCCTGGGTGAGGTCAGTGTGGGTTATGGGTGAGATGGGGGGGGGGGGGGTGGCGGGGGGGGGGGGGGGGGGGTGCGTAGTGATCTGGACCAAGCCTCAAGCCTTTTTAATCCGAGCAACACGGCACAGAAAGCCTTTCGAAACACTCAGCCAGCTGGCAAGCCGATTACCATCTCCCTCCGAGCATCACGCTGCCCAGCCTGGTCTTGAAGGAGGAAGGGGGAGTGTTTCTGCCTCTGGGAGGAATAAATCGCTCCAGATAGATGAGATGCTAAAGCCAAGGCCCCAAACACCCTCTCTTTGGGGGGGGGGGGGGGATGTCAAAGATCGCACGTTGGTCGCTGATTTGAAGAAGAGCGGGGGCAGTTCCTCCTGGCCCGCTGGCCAATATTTGCCCCTTGGCCGATGTCACCATAGTGGATTACTTAATCAATTGCTGTTTGTGAGATCTTGCTGTGTACACATTGGTGACCCCGATTCCCACTTTACCACAGCAGTCGCTGTGGTGATAAGCATCACTGTAAATACACAAGGGGTTAATGCAAATACACTAAGACTAAATAAACACTAGAGGGAGCACCAGACATCATGAAACACAGACATTCAAACAATAGGTCAGTAAGATAGGACACGCCCAATGGACAGTCAAGACACACCCAGAGGTGACACTACCACAAGGGGGCGACCCATATAAAAGGACAGGGCACACGTGCTCTTTCTCTTTCCACAGGTGACACTCAGAGAGACAGGGGCAGATCAGGAAGCATCACACCCACCACATGGCTTGGAGCAGCTGGTTAGTTAGATTGAGTTACTATAGTAAGATTAACAGGAAAGTCGAACTCAAGTAGGAGAATTGTTAACTGCTCAATGAATGTGTTAAACCTATCTCCAAGTCTGCACCTTCCTTTGTCAAAGCATACATCAAGGAAGCAGCGTATGCTACATGAAGAAGCATAACACAACAGTCGCGAAAGGTGCTACGGCGGTATATACCAAGAGATGCCACGGAGAGATATATATTTAAAAGAAAATACAGCCTCAGAATGACCTCTATGAGCCATTCCCCATCGGTGTGTTGATTCTCTGTTGATGGGTAGACACTGAGGGGACAGGAACATGGGAAAGGTGACATTGCCCTCCACGTCCTGGCTGTCTCACGGTGTTGTACCTGTCTGGCTGCCACCCTGATGAGGTAGCGGTGTGCGGGTAAAGTGCGTTTCCTGCTAGTGTCCCTCGCACTTACACTTCATGTGCTGAGCTGATAAATTGAAGCTGTACATGTCGGCCTGTGAGCATTGAAAGTTTCAGATGGCTGGAGGTGATGACGAATTTCCACTGCTTTACATTAAAATCTCTTTTCCCCTCACACTCATAAATTTGCTAGCGAGAGCTGAGACGGAGTGCAATATGATGCCCTTGGGAGGGAAAGCCAGATATTTAATTCTTTCGCAATCAGAAAACCTGGACCCAGAACTCCTGACGGAGAGGCGTAAATATTCAGCTGCTCGGCAGACATCAGAAATGGAAGATTAAGGTGGACATTTCTGTGGCCTGCTGCTGAAATGTCCCTTCAATGTCCCGCCGTCCAACTAGTCATTATTGCAAAGGTTTGCGGAGATTCCGCTCAACCCAGCCCACTCCTGAACTTGCTTTGAATCTCCCCGTTCCCCGTGGAGTTTAGTGGATGTCCAATCAGCCTTTCGGTTTCTTCCAGCCCTCCAACTCTCTGGGCTCCTGTGCATCCCTGAACCCCCCCCCCACCGCCCCCTCACCTATCGGGGGCCTAAACGTTGGATTTTCTCCCAAAACATCTCTACCTCTCTCTTCATTTAAGATGCTCCTCCAAACCTACACTTACAGCCAAGCTTTCCTCACCCCTCCGAATATGTCCTTCTTTGGCCAACTCTTTTGCTTGGCTCACTGCGCCCCAAGTGTGCCTTGCGATGTTTTGCTGTGATTAGGCCGTTATTTCCATTCAAATTGTTGTCGGCATGAGTTACGAGGTAGAATTCACAGCGCACAAGCAGGCCATTCGGCCCAGCCGCTGGTGTTTACGCTTTGTTGAGCCTCCCTCCGGCCTCCTTCCTCTTACCCTATCAGCCTGTCATAGAACATAGAACAGTACAGCACAGAACAGGCCCTTCGGCCCTCAATGTTGTGCCGAGCAATGATCACCCTACTCAAACCCACGTAACCACCCTATACCCGTAACACAACAACCCCCCCTTAACCTTACTTTTTTAGGACACTACGGGCAATTTAGCATGGCCAATCCACCTAACCCGCACATCTTTGGACTGTGGGAGGAAACCGGAGCACCCGGAGGAAACCCACGCACACACGGGGAGGACGTGCAGACTCCACACAGACAGTGACCCAGCCAGGAATCGAACCTGGGACCCTGGAGCTGTGAAGCATTTATGCTAACCACCATGCTACCATGCTGCCCTTCTAATTCTTTCTCCCTGGTGTCCTTATCCAGGTTTCCCTTATAAACATCTATGTCAACTACTCTGGTAATCCACAGAATTCCTATGGTACAGAAGGAGGCCATTCGGCCCATCAAGTCAACACCGACCCTCCGAAGGAGTATCCTCCCTAGGCCCGCTCCCCCGTCCTATCCCCTTAACCCCACCTAACCTGCACACCTTTGGACTGTGGGAGGAAACCGGAGCGCCCGGAGGAAACCCACGCAGGCACGGGGAGAATGTGCAAACTCCACACAGACAGTTGCCTGTTATGGGCCAGGGTTTAGAGAACCCCAAAGTGTATCATGGAGTTCACCTGACCCACAGCTTTTAATAGATTGTGGTATGGGGAGCACACAGCCCACTCTACAGGTGTGGTACAGCAAAAATGGAAAAGTATTTTTTAAAAGCAAAACAATGTTTATTCTATGAACTCAAGTTAACCTTTTTAAAACATACAGTGAACATCTTAGCAACCATCAATTCAAATACAACCCCCAAAGAATACAACACTAAGTAATGCTTACACTGTCCTTTTAACATCCAGAAGACTTACAAAAGAAACACCTTTTAACAGAAGCACATCAGGTTAAAGTCACTACTGAAAACATTTATAATTCTGAATTCACCAAATGATCAAGAGATAGTCTTTTCATGGCAGAGAGATCAACAGTACACCTGCTCTGTCTGGCTTCAGCTCCAACTCTGAAAACGAACCTAAAACACACCCTGCAGCAAACAGCCTAAAACGAAAGTAAAAAGGTGACAGACAGTCCAGCTCCACCTACACTCTGACATCACTGATACACACCCATTTCTTAAAGGTACTCTCACATGACACACCCAAGGCCGGAATCGAACCGGGGTCCCTGGCGCTGTGAGGCAGCGGTGCTAACCACCTTGCCATCCCGCATTCCACATTCTCAAACTCCTCTGGGTAAAGGAGATTTTTCTGAATTCCCCATCGGATGTATTAGTGACTATTTATAGCTGTCCTAGTTTTGGACTTACCCCAAAACTCCCTACATTTGAAATACCTCTCTACCACCTCGCTGACTCACTCTGGGAGCCACACCACCTCTCGATGGAGTAAGACTGTGTTTTGCACAGACCCCTTAACCCGACTGATTGAGGTGGAGCTGTTGGTTATGTAAAGCGAACCAAGTCCATCGACGGCCCCTTTGGAAGGTCACCTGAACCTTTAAGGGCATTGGGAAATCGCAGTAAGCACTCAACCGGATCGACTCGTTCCATTTGCAAACGGAAGATGATTACCATAAAATATTACAAAACGAAATATGAATGAAGAGGGAATGTCGTGATGAGTAATAAGTGGCTGTGTTAAGCTGGAGCCTCACATCGCCATCAGGTCTTGTTGATTGAATAGTTCCTTTGATCTATTACTAATAACTCACGAGGAGCAGAAACAGTTTCTGAGATTAAAAATCATTCATTGTGAGAAATGAAATTCAGTTTTTTTTTCCTAATGGTTGGTAGTTATATATCCCTCTGTCTTCGCACTCTTCCATTAATATTTTGCTCAGCTGGGTAATTGAATATTTCTTTTGGGTAGCAAGCTATCTGCTGCCTTGACTGGAAGCAGTGAATTGTCATTCAATTTTCATTAAAGTTAGATGTTTTTGTATATTTAATGTATCCTATATATATATATATATACATCAATTAATTATTTCCACCATGCACACGTTCCAGGACTCGTGCAGCTTTCGATCACATTTCTTCTCAAATGTAGCCATTGTTTTCTCCTCGAATCTGCAATCCCCTGTGTTAGTATCCCAGTGAATTGTTACAGTTGCCCTTTTGCAACGTTAAGGGTGTCAACATTGGGAGGGCGTACTTGGATTGCTGAGTGTACCTCTGGTTAAACTACAACAAGGGTGTTCAAATGTTGGCAAAAGCAACAGGGAAGATTTGCAAGGATCAGGTAAATAAGACGGGGGGTGGTGGGGGGAGGGGGGGGGGGTGGTGGTGGAGGGGAATTACTTTACACAGAGAATGCACGCGGCATGGTTGAAGCAGATGGCTTTAACCCGTTTAAGGAGAGGCTTGATGCATACACAAGGGAAAAGGGAATAGAAGGCTATAGGGGCACAGGGTATGAAGGGACAATTAAAGAAGGCTGGTGTGAAGTGACACAGTGGTTAGCACTGCTGTCTCACAGTGCCAAGGACCCGGGCTCGATTCTGACCTTGGGTGACTGTGTGGAGTTTGCATATTATCCCCATGTCTCCGTGGGTTTCCTCCGGGTGCTCCGGTTTCCTCCCACAGTCCAAAGATCTTATCATAGAATTTACAGTGCAGAAGGAGGCCATTCGGCCCATCGAGTCTGCACCGGCTCTTGGAAAGAGCACCCTACCCTAGGTCAACACCTCCGCCCTATCTCCATAACCCAGTAACCCCACCCAACACTAAGGGCAATTTTGGACACTAAGGGCAATTTATCATGGCCAATCCACCTAACCTGCACATCTTTGGACTGTGGGAGGAAACCGGAGCACCCGGAGGAAACCCACGCACACACGGGGAGGATGTGCAGACTCCGCACAGACAGTGACCCAAGCCGGAATCGAACATGGGACCCGAGCTGTGAAGCATTTGTGCTATCCACAATGGTACCGTGCTGCAGATTAGGTGGATAGGCCATGCTAAATTGCCCTTAGTGACCAAAATGTTGGGTGAGTTAATGGTGATAGGGTGGAGGTCTGGCCTTGGGTGGGGTGCTTTTTCCGGGGGGGTGGGGGGGGGGGGGGTCGGTGTGGGCCTGATGGGCCGAGTGGCCTCCTTCTGCACTGTGGGAATTCGATGATAAACAACAGCAGAGAGAGGGAAGGCTGAATGGTCTTTTGATGTTCTGTAGGTTCTGTAAAACATCCTAACAAATGACATATACAAATTTAACGTTACTTATATCCAAGCTACAGGACCATAGGTTCTGTCGATCTCTTTAATTTTTAAAATTCTTTGTGCTGCTCTCTAAAACGATGTGTGTCTGGATACCGAGGGTCTTCTGCTCCATTGCTCCATTTAACATTTTAGTATCCTTAAAACTAATGGACCATTAAATGTGCAGAGAATGTCCTGTATCTTGTCTGATTGATGAATGAGGTAAATGGTTGAGGATCTATAATATATAAGAAAACATTCAATGAGTGAAGGTGACCACCAGTTTAAACACATGTGAATCGCACATTACCTGGAGCACCCTGATGCCATCTTTTATATTAACATTTTAACCAGTGGATCTCTTAGTGGATCTCTTTGCTCTTTCTAATCTCCAAATATGTCCGAGATATCTTCAGCTGCAGGTCCCAAAATGTAACTTTTTAATTTTTAAATTGTGTTTTCTCGCCCATTCATGCCCAGATATTTCCTCGCACTCCTGTTTTCCTCCGGACATTTAAATTTCACCCTTGGGTGCCTTGGGTCTTCATCAGAGTGAGTTGTAGGTTACAATTATCAGGGAAACTATACAGTTTGAAGCTCTTTAATCCAGAAAGGAGAAGACTGAGGAATCTCTCACTAGGTTGTTGAAATGATGAAAGCGTTTGATAGGTGAGACTTAGAAAGGATTTTTCCAATTAAAAAAACTGTCTTAGGATGTGGACATTACCGTCTGGATCACGGTAGCACAGTGGTTAGCACTGTTGCTTCACAGCTCCAGGGGTCCCAGGTTCGATTCCCGGCTTGGGTCACTGCCTGTGCGGAGTCTGCACATTCTCCCCGTGTCTGCGTGGGTTTCCTCCGGGTGCTCCGGTTTCCTCTCACAGTCCAAAGATGTGCTGTTAGGTGAATTGGACATTCTGAATTCTCCCTCTGTGTACCTGAACAGGCGCTGGAATGTGGCGACTAGGGGCTTTTCACAGTAACTTAATTGCAGTGTTAATGTAAGCCTACTTGTGACAATTAAGATTATATTATTATGATGGTGTTCCCATGTGTCTGCTGCTCTTGTCCTACTAGATGGTAGAGGTCACGGGTTTGGAAGGTGCTGCCTAAGGAGCCTTGGTGAGTTCCTGCAGTGCATCTTGTAGACGGTACACACGGATGACACTGAGCGTCGGTGGTGGAGGGAAGGAATGTTTGTGGATGGGATGCCGAGCAAGCAGGGCTGCTTTGCCCTGGATGGTGTCGAGCTTCTTGAGTGTTGTTGGAGCTGCACACATCCAGGCAAGTGGGGAGTCACACTCCTGACTTTTGCCTTGTAGATGGTGGGCAGACTTTTGGGGTGGGGGTGGGGGGGGGGGGGTGAGTTACTCGCTAAAGGATACCCAGCCCCTGACCTGCTCTTGTAATCACAGTGTTGATATATCTGGTCCAACTTGGTTCATGGTAACCCGCAGGATGTTTCCTTGAAGAGGAGACCAACACAGGGGACTAAGAATATAAGATGGTCACTAACAAATCCAATCGGGAATTCCGGGGAAAATCCCGGACCCACAGAGGGGCGACAGCATCGGAACTCATTCCCACAGGGAGCGGTTGAGGTGGATGGGGTTGTGGGAACTCATTCCCACAGGGAGTGGTTGAGGTGGATGGGGTTGTGGGAACTCATTCCCACAGGGAGCGGTTGAGGTGGATGGGGTTGTGGGAACTCATTCCCACAGGGAGTGGTTGAGGTGGATGGGGTTGTGGGAACTCATTCCCACAGGGAGCGGTTGAGGTGGATGGGGTTGTGGGAACTCATTCCCACAGGGAGCGGTTGAGGTGGATGGGGTTGTGGGAACTCATTCCCACAGGGAGTGGTTGAGGTGGATGGGGTTGTGGGAACTCATTCCCATAGGGAGTGGTTGAGGTGGATGGGGTTGTGGGAACTCATTCCCACAGGGAGTGGTTGAGGTGGATGGGGTTGTGGGAACTCATTCCCATAGGGAGTGGTTGAGGTGGATGGTGCTGATGTATGTCAGAGGGTGAGGCAGAAAGGGATAGAGGGTGAGAAAAAGAAGGTTGGGATAAGGCTTGTGTGGAGCATGAACCTTGCAAGGACCTGTAGGGCTGAATGGCCTATTTGTGTGTGATACTTAACAAGATGCTTAATCCCATCTTCCCTCAACTCATTCAAGTCTGCTGTTGCCCAACATCATGAACTTCACCATTTAGCCTGGTTTCGTCAAAGACGTTAGCGGGTTTTTGCCATTAAACAGAGTCTGGTAAATGTGGTATTTTGAGAGCTTTACCTGCAGAACCCAATAATGAGAGAATTAGGATTCTCCTCACACCTGGGAATCAGTGAATCTATCTGTGTGATATCTATCTGCTGCTGAGCATTAGTGTAATCTAATTTGTGCGGTGTATATTAATCTATGGAGAGAAACCATCCTGATCTCGCTGAACCTTTTGAGTTCTGGAGCGCCCTGTGCATACTAGATTGTAAAAAAAAAAAAGATGATCACAAAACCTATTCTCTGTGTGAAAAGCCGAACAGTAGCTGCTGAATATTTCAGTGCCGGTGCGGAGAATAGACCTTGATTTGCGGGAGGGGGAGGTGCTCGTTGTTGAATGGAGGGCTAATTCGGCAAACGAGGACACTTATATCGGCAGGGACAAGACACGTAATGAGTATGGGCAAAGAATGAGTCAGCTAATAGGTGTTGGAGTGAAGTGCAGCAGCTAACATTTGGCCCAGAGTGTATTGGGAGACCGAAATAGAAACTTCATGGGAGTGAACAAGAGCAGTCAGCTGAGGTTGGCCCAAATAGAGACAAATCAATGATTGGCAATGATTTAGATTGAGATAGAAGAGCCAGAAGTGCATCAGTAATAGAACAGTGGAGAACAGTGTTAGCGGCCAATGGATCGTCAGGAATGTGCCAGTTTGGCCTTCAGCCAGGCCTCATCCAATTGGGCAAGGGGTCTTTCTGTTGTCCGATTGGAGGAGGAAGGCAATGGGTCAGGAGGATAGGCTGAATAATAATGCTGGAGTGAGGGGGTAAGTCACGCGACGAAGGCACCAGGAATACACTTAACCGCTGTTGGCAACCCTGTCGTCACTGAATGGATCACACCGGGCCAAGCCTGCCCGGGACACCCAAAAGGCCCGGGGTGAGGGGGATGTGGGAGCTGGGTGTGGGGGGGGGGGGGGGGGGGGGAGGGGGGGTGTTGGAAGATAAACTGGGAGCTGAGGGGGTGACGAGTGCAGGCACTGCCGTCTCGGCCATTTCCACTCTCAACCCAGGCCCGGCCAGAAAGTGAACGTGCAGCGTGGCCTCACCAGGCTATTCGCTTACTTCTGCCCCTTTCTGAAACTCACCTTCGACTGACCGAACACAAGGTTCAGTGGGGAAGCATTTGGTTTGAGGCTGCTGGTTTGAGATTGGGGAAGGGAATGAATACATGGAGGCCCCTGCTGGTTCCGATGGGGAAAGGCCTCTGCTGGTGGAGATGGGGAAAGGCCTCTGCTGGTGGAGATGGGGAAAGGCCTCTGCTGGTGGAGATGGGGAAAGGCCTCTGCTGGTGCCGGAGGGGAAAGGCCTCTGCTGGTTCCGATGGGGAAAGGCCTCTGCTGGTTCCGGAGGGGAAAGGCCTCTGCTGGTGCCGGAGGGGAAAGGCCTCTGCTGGTGCCGATGGGAAAAGGCCTCTGCTGGTGCCGGAGGGGAAAGGCCTCTGCTGGTGCCGGAGGGGAAAGGCCTCTGCTGGTGCCGGTGGGGAAAGGCCTCTGCTGGTTCCGATGGGAAAAGGCCTCTGCTGGTGCCGGTGTGGAAAGGCCTCTGCTGGTTCCGATGGGAAAAGGCCTCTGCTGGTTCCGATGGGAAAAGGCCTCTGCTGGTTCCGATGGGCAAAGGCCTCTGCTGGTTCCGATGGGAAAAGGCCTCTGCTGGTGGATGGGAAAAGGCCTCTGCTGGTGCCGATGGGGAAAGGCCTCTGCTGGTGCCGGTGGGGAATGGCCCCTGCTGGTGCCGGAGGGGAAAGGCCTCTGCTGGTGCCGGTGGGGAAAGGCCTCTGCTGGTTCCGATGGGAAAAGGCCTCTGCTGGTGCCGGTGGGGAAAGGCCTCTGCTGGTTCCGATGGGAAAAGGCCTCTGCTGGTTCCGATGGGAAAAGGCCTCTGCTGGTTCCGATGGGAAAAGGCCTCTGCTGGTGCCGGTGGGGAAAGGCCTCTGCTCGTTCCAATGGGAAAAGGCCTCTGCTGGTTCCGATGGGCAAAGGCCTCTGCTGGTTCCGATGGGAAAAGGCCTCTGCTGGTGGAGATGGGAAAAGGCCTCTGCTGGTGGAGATGGGGGAAAGGCCTCTGCTGGTGCCGATGGGGAAAGGCCTCTGCTGGTGCCGGTGGGGAATGGCCCCTGCTGGTGGAGATGGGGAAAGGCCTCTGCTGGTTCCGATGGGAAAAGGCCTCTGCTGGTGGAGATGGGCAAAGGCCTCTGCTGGTGCCGGTGGGGAAAGGCCTCTGCTGATGCCGATGGGCAAAGGCCTCTGCTGGTGCCGATGGGGAAAGGCCTCTGCTGGTGCCGATGGGAAAAGGCCTCTGCTGGTGGAGATGGGCAAAGGCCTCTGCTGGTGCCGGTGGGGAAAGGCCCCTCCGGGTGCAGATGGGCAAAGGCCTCTGCTGGTGCTGGTGGGGAAAGGCCTCTGCTGGTGCTGGTGGGGAAAGGCCTCTGCTGGTGCCGATGGGGAAAGGCCTCTGCTGGTGCCGCGGGGGAAAGGCCTCTGCTGGTGCCGATGGGGAAAGGCCTCTGCTGGTGGAGATGGGGAAAGGCCTCTGCTGGTGGAGATGGGGGAAAGGCCCCTGCTGGTGGAGATGGGCAAAGGCCTCTGCTGGTGCCGGTGGGGAAAGGCCTCTGCTGGTGCCGATGGGGAAAGGCCTCTGCTGGTGCCGATGGGGAAAGGCCTCTGCTGGTGCCGATGGGGAAAGGCCTCTGCTGGTGGAGATGGGGAAAGGCCTCTGCTGGTGGAGATGGGGGAAAGGCCTCTGCTGGTGGAGATGGGGGAAAGGCCTCTGCTGGTGCTGATGGGGAAAGGCCCCTGTTGGTGCCGGTGGGGAAAGGCCTCTGCTGGTGGAGATGGGGGAAAGGCCTCTGCTGGTGGAGATGGGGAAAGGCCCCTGCTGGTGGAGATGGGGAAAGGCCCCTGCTGGTGCCGATGGGGCATGGCCTCTGCTGGTGCTGATGGGGAAAGGCCTCTGCTGGTGCCGATGGGGAAAGGCCTCTGCTGGTGGAGATGGGCAAAGGCCTCTGCTGGTGCTGATGGGGAAAGGCCTCTGCTGGTGGAGATGGGCAAAGGCCTCTGCTGGTGGAGATGGGCAAAGGCCTCTGCTGGTGCTGGTGGGGAAAGGCCTCTGCTGGTGCCGGTGGGGAAAGGCCTCTGCTGGTGGAGATGGGGGAAAGGCCTCTGCTGGTGGAGATGGGGGAAAGGCCTCTGCTGGTATCGGTGGGGAAAGGCCTCTGCTGGTGCTGATGGGGAAAGGCCTCTGCTGGTGCCGATGGGGAAAGGCCTCTGCTGGTGCCGGTGGGGAAAGGCCTCTGCTGGTGCTGATGGGGAAAGGCCTCTGCTGGTGCCGATGGGGAAAGGCCTCTGCTGGTGCTGGTGGGGAATAGCCTCTGCTGGTGGAGATGGGGAAAGGCCCCTGCTGGTGCCTCACTGTGTCAGAACGGTGAATGCCAGGAACAGAATAGTGGACGTGAAGGACTCTGATATTTGCTGCAAACTGCACTGGACAAATAGCCACCCTGTTATTCAGCCAGGAGTGTGTGAGCAGAGGTGTGTAGGTGCTCAGGCGTGTACCTGCACATCAAACGCTGACAGTCCACCTCTTTAAGATTATTTAAATGAGATTTCCAAGCATATATATTCTTTCATGTAATCTTCAAAGAAACGTACATCTCCTTGACTGAGGGACAGTGCTTAGTGAGTGTGGCAAATCACCCGGAGCTGTATATAAACTCCTAATGTGGGCAGTGATGTCCAGATATCAAAGTATTGGGCTGAAAAGCAGATACAGTATACTAAATGAAAAATCTGGATTTATATTGGATTTTATATAGAAATCAATATTTAGTGAGGTCATACAAATAGCCCCATGGGAAAACCTGCCAGTGTGAACATGAAAATGTGTTTTATTAAACTCAGCCTCTGCTAATGTTTCAGCAAACACCAGAGGCAATTGTTTAGGAAGTTAGTACCTGAGAGTATTGTGAAGGACTGGAAAGCAAAACTGCTTTGAAGTGGAGACCAAATTCAAGCATACTGAAAGCTAACGTGCAGGTACAAACAATAGCAACAGGGCAATGGGTGCGTCGGCCTTAATTACCAGAGGATGGCACTGCATAGGGTCAACTCCACCTCCACGTGCGCAAGGCTCAGCCTGACGCAACTAAAAGTGGTACATAGAGCCCACTTAACAAGAACCCGTATGAGTAGGTTCTTCCCGGAGGTGGAAGACAGATGTGAACGGTGCCAAAGAGGCCCGGCCAACCACGCCCACATGTTCTGGTCTTGCCCCAGACTCGTGGAGTACTGGACAGCCTTCTTCGAGGTAATGTCCAAAGTGGTGGGAGTGAGGGTGGAGCCATGCCCGATAGTGGCGGTCTTCGGGGTTTCAGAACAGCCAGATCTATTCCTGGGGAGGAGGGCAGACGCCCTTGCCTTTGCCTCCCTGATCGCCCGCCGTAGAATCCTGTTTGGCTGGCGGTCAGCAGCACCGCCCAGAGCTGCGGACTGGCTGTCCGACCTCTCGGAATCTCTCCAAATGGAGAAAATCAAATTTGCCATCCGAGGGTCGGACGACGGCTTCCACAGAACGTGGGAGCCATTCATGCAACTGTTCCGGGACCTATTTGTGGCCAATGTACAAGAGGAAGAATAGTCGGGGGAAGGTAGCGGGAGGGGGGGGGCTACAGGTTCGTTACGGGGGTTCGATGGCTAGCTAAGGCCCAAAACCAAACTAAATAAACATGTTGAGGGGGGGGGGGGGGGGGGGGCGCAGTTACTACTACGAAGATGCCTACCTGTAAATATGTATGTTAATTTTTGCGTGTTTGTTTTTTTTCTTTTTTCTTTCTCCTAACAATTTGTAATTTGTTCAATATAAAATATGAAAACTGAATAAAAACATTTATAAAAAAAAAAAATTACCAGAGGATGTGAGTCGAGGAATGAGGGTGTCTGGCCGAGGCTGTATGAAAGTTGCCATAGCGCCCCTCACTCGCCTGAGGTGTGATGGACCTCTGGTTAAATCACCGTTAGCCATTCAACTCTCTCTCTCTCTCTCAAAAGAGGGTGGCAGCGAGGTGGCGAGGTTTCGGGAGGGAGTTTCAGAGCTTGACAATGTCAGGCACACAGGTTCCTTTCAGAATAAACCCGGCCTCGCACCACTGTGAATTGAGAGCGGACGATGCTCGCTGAAGCATGTGTTTAAGAGAATCATAGAATCATAGAATTTACAGTGCAGAAGGAGGCCATTCGGCCCATCGAGTCTGCACCGACTCTTGGAAAGAGCACCCTACCCAAGCCCACACCTCCACCCTATACACATAACCCAGTAACCCCACCCAACACTAAGGGCAATTTTGGACACTTAAGGGCAATTTAACATGGCCAATCCACCTAACCTGCACATCTTTGGACTGTGGGAGGAAACCGGAGCACCCGGAGGAAACCCACGCAGACACGGGGAGAACATGCAGGCTCCGCACAGACAGTGACCCAAGCCGGGAATCGAACCTGGGACCCTGGAGCTGTGAAGCAATTGTGCTATCCACAATGCTACCGTGCTGCCCTCCAAGAGCTGGGTGTTTCCCCCAGAAGGGTGTGAGTCCAGGGCAGGAAGAGGACCGAGAAGGGAAGAGTGGGGGACCAGTATTTCTGCTGAACTTTAGTGTCACAATCAAACAAGTGTGAATCACTGGAATGTTTCCTGCTGCCTAATTTGGTCAATGGACATTCGCCAAGTATGTGAATGGACATCAGGAATGTGCATCTCACTGGTGAACTCCTAAGCATGTTGCTAATGAAAGTGGTTATGAATTTTGTCAGCGATTTCCAATAGAAACAGACAAAGTCCCCCCCCCCCCCCCCCCCCCTCCCCCCCGCCCCATGGACTCCATCAGCGTTGTTGTTCTTTATTTCCCATTACTCTGTTTTATGTCAGAATCAATCACAGTGATTGACCGTTACTGATGATATTAAGGCCGGACGGAGGTTTATATTGTGCATGGCAGGTTTTTGCTGTGTTACTATCAATGAGACGTCAAACGTTCTTTATGTTGTTTTTCAACTGGTCCAGTTCAATCACTAATCTGTCAAGATTAAGCACCAGTCATTAGAGCAGTCATTGACAAGTTATGGATTCTCTGACATCTATAATGCTGATGAATTCCAAACAATTCACATATCAAAATATTAATCAAAGCTCAGGATCATTTATTTCTAATAAGATTATAAATGCAGATTAACATTCACAAACCTGTATTGTTTTTAATCTCCACTCTAATGGCAGCTGTGTCGTCAACTACCTGGATCCTAAACTCTGGAATTTCTCCCCTGGACCTCCCTTCTTCCCCTTTAAGATGCTGCTTGAAACCTGCCTCTGTGACGGGGCTCTCTTTGAGAAGTAACGCACCTCGAGGTGTTTTTATTAGGGTCAGGGCGGAATGTTAATGCAGGTCGTTGTCTTTGTGTTGTCCATGAACAGGCGAGGTGAGAAGAATATTTTTCACAAGGCCTTTCTTGTCGATGCTGATGCGCTAACCCTGTGCTGGGGCAAGAGAAGCTGCTTCTTGAGGGTGGGAGAGGCTGCGATGGTGATGGTAGAGCTGGGGGGAGGCCATGGTGGCGATGGTGTTACTGATACCGGTCACCTTGAGCAAACTGTTTTGGAAATGGGGGCATAGGTGTTGAGAGACAGGCCATGATGGCGTGGGAGCAGCCGATATCTCAACTGTCGTGGGCCTTACTATTAATGCAGGCCTTAGCACTGTAGAGATACTCTCTTGAGTAAGACTCATCTTCCTTAAACTGCCACATTTTGAGGAGGAGGTGGCAACGACGCTGGACTCGTAATCCAAAGAGATCCAGGGTAATGCATCAGAGATCCGGGTTCGAATCCCTCCACGGCGGAATTGGAATTCCATAAAAATCTGGAATTTTGGATCTAATCATGAACCGTGAAGCCATTGCCGATTGTTGTACGAACCCATCTGGTTCACCAATCTCCTTTCGGGGAGGAAATCTGCCATCCTTACCCGGTCTGGCCTACATGTGACTCACAGTAATGTGGTTGACCCTTAAATGGCCCAAGCAAGCAGGCAACATGGGATGGGCAATAACTGCTGGCCCAGCCAGCCGATTTCTTGTAATATTGGCTGGAATTCTCTGGTCGTTGAGATTCTCTGTTCCCGCGGGCAGCACACACCCCCCTCCTTGGCGTTCCCGTCGGCTCCAATGGGATTTCCCATTGAGAAAAGGTGGGAAGAGAGAATCCCATCGCCAATGAGGAACACAATGCTGGGGGGAGGGCGCCCAATCATAGAATCATAGAATTTACAGTACAGAAGGAGGCCATTCGGTCCATCGAGTCTGCACCGGCCCCGACAAAGAGCACCCTACTGAAGCCCACGTATCTACCGTAACCTAGTAACCCCCACTTAACATTTTTTTGGACACTAAGGGGCAATTTAGCATGGCCAATCCACCTAACCGGCACATCTTTGGACTGTGGGAGGAAACCGGAGCACCCGGAGGAAACCCACGCACACACGGGGAGGATGTGCAGACTCCGCACAGACAGTGTCCCAGCGGGGAATCGAACCTGGGACCCGGAGCTGTGAAGCAACCGTGCTAAACACAATGCTACCCAATGTGCCTTCCTTCTGTTTTTTTTTGTTGAAGTGGAATCTGTGCTGACTTCCTTCGAGATGGAAAATGGACCAAAAAAAACTCTCAAGTGTAAATTAATGAAAATAACGTCACGGGCAGCGACGGTTGAAGAGAAAATGTAATTCTAGTATTTATTGTTCATGGGAAGGGTGCATATTCTGGCATGGAGCTGGCTGCATCTAAATTATTCATTGCATTCGAACACTAAGACACAAAATCCAGAAGAATGTTCTTTTTAATATTCGGGCTTCCTGCAGAGACACAACTGTAGATTAAAACCGAACTGGGCTCCCACCCTTGTGGACCTCTGATGGAACATGGGCAGGAATTTTCACTGTGCAGGCTGCGGAAGAGAAACTTTATCTCAGTCAAGAAAGTGAGCGCAGAGGGCTGACATGGATAGACGGGAACTTCCTCCCTTCGGATGTCCCGTTCTATCACCTGGTGTGGGCCCCCAGTGGTCAGGGCCCATCTACAACCTTACTCAATAAGCGGAGGAGGTGGTATTAGAACATAGAACATAGAACAGTACAGCACAGAACAGGCCCTTCGGCCCTCGATGTTGTGCCGAGCAAATGATCACCCTACTTAAACCCACGTAACCCGTATACCCGTAACCCAACAATCCCCCCATTAACCTTACACTACGGGCAATTTAGCATGGCCAATCCACCTAACCCGCACATCTTTGGACTGTGGGAGGAAACCGGAGCACCCGGAGGAAACCCACGCACACACGGGGAGGACGTGCAGACTCCACACAGACAGTGACCCAGCCGGGAATCGAACCTGGGACCCTGGAGCTGTGAAGCATTGATGCTAACCACCATGCTACCATGAGGCCCCACGATGAGGCCCCAATATTGTGGTATTGTCACTGGGCTAGGTAACCCAGAGACCCCGGGTTAAGCTCCGAGGACCCGCGTTCGAATCCCATCACGGCAGATGGCAAAATTTGAATTCAACTTCAAAAATCTAACGATGCCCGTTATGTCTCGCAAGGGTCGCACGCGTTAAGGATGATTCACTACCTCGTGGAACCTGCAGAGGATGAGATTTCCTGATAAGGGAGGGGGGAGGGGAGGGGGGGGGGGTTGTGAACCCTTAACAATGTGCTCTTTACACAATATTTGTAGAAATTGAATCGGCCAGTCATGCAACAACTGGACTCCATCTTAGACTCCTGTTATGGGCCAGGGTTTAGAGAACCCCAAAGTTCTCATAGAGTTCACCTGACCCACAGTTTTTAATAGATTGTGGTATGGGGAGCACACGGCCCACTCTACAGGTGTGGTACAGCAGAAATGGAAAAGTATTTTTTAAAGCAAAACAATGTTTATTCTATGAACTCAAGTTAACCTTTTGAAACATGCAGTGAACATCTTAGCAACCATTAATTCAAATACAACCCCCAAAGAATACAACACTAAGTAATCCTTAATAAATTCCCAAACAACATCCAGAAGACAAAAGACCCTTTCAACATGGAGATCAGGTTTAAATTCTCTAATGAGAGCAGTTATCCCTTTGAAATCACCCAAATGAACACTCTTTAACTTGCAGAGGGAGCCATGCATATCTGCTGGCTTTCACGGCAGCTCTTCTCTCTGAAAACGAAACTAAAAACTCACTCTGTAGCAGCCTGCTCAAAAATGAAAGTAAAGCAGTCAGACAGCCCAGCTCCACCCACTCTCTGACATCACTGCAGTAATAAACACTCATTTCTTAAAGGTACTCTCACTACAGTTATTCTATAAAAAAACACCCATTTCTTAAAGGTACTCTCACATGACACTCCTTCTGCCCCTTTCAAAAACCCAGCTGGATTACCAATGCCCTCTAAGGGAAGGAAATCTGCCACCCCTGCCTGGGCTGGCCTACATGAGGGTTGACTCTTAACTCCGAAATGGCCGAGCGAGTCGCTGACTTCAAGGACAATGAGGGTGAATTCTGAATGTCGGGTCAGCCAATGAGACCTTCAACCAATGAAAAAAAAATCAGCCTCTGAATATATTGATAATCTGGGTCCCCCTCCAGATATTCTTAGTTTAGTGAAACTTCCCACTCCCATAAAGGCAATGGTGGTTGCCAGGCGGCCAAATCACATGACCCGCACACTCCATCAATTGGTCAACCAGCATGTCTTCCAGCCTAACCGTTCACCACCTGAACCAACCATCTTTAATCCTCCATCCCCTATAACCGGGAAATGAAGGCGGGGGGGGGGGGGGGGGGGGGGGGGGGGGGTCAAAGAAAAATGTTTCAAAGAACAAAAATGTTTAATGTTTCTTTGCTCACTGCTGTGTCCCATAATTCCTGGAGTTCCAGATGCCTGAGTGCTCCCCACCACCCCCCCCCCCCCCCCGGGAATATTATCTAACTCAACACCCAGGCCGACTTGAGGAGGGGGGGGCGTCGAAAACTGTGGAGATCCGTTCCAGAGTCCACTGACTTTGACGGAGCCAACAGGTCCCCAAGATTCCGCCCGATCGCTAAAGGGTTAACCGGTCGTTTCCAAGGTGCAATGGAAATTTAGTAACATTGCCCAACGCGGGATGAAGGAGCGGCAAAGAACATTTATTTCCCTCTCCACATTGGGGGGGGGGGGGGGGAGGATAATAGGTACATTGCTAGCGAGGAGGTATGTTTTTTTCACGAGCATCAGTTATTGTACTGTGATAAGGCTTTGAAAAATCTCATTTCTTTGGATGCAATTTTCACTGAATTCAATGTTGGAAGCCGCCCCCCCCCCCCCCCCCTCCGGGAGAGACAGACAGGCTTCTCCGACTGAAACACATTCATAACTCACTGTGTCTGATCTAATAGAGGGATGCAGCCTCTGAATTCTCTATCTGTCCCGAGGCTGGTACGACTCCTCTTGAAAGAAATTTGGGTTTTCCTGACAAATCGTCTACTTTTCCCAAATATTTCCTCCTCTCCTGGCATTCCGGCCCAGGTTGCAGGTGCATTTTAACAAGAGCAATAGCGGGATATTCTTCAGCGGTGGCGGGATGATTGCATTGAATTCTACCTTAGCTTTCCCACCCGAATTAAAGCCTCCTTAATCTTTTAATAAATCCAATTATGCGTCCGGAGGTGGCGGCACTTCTTGAGCGAAAATTAACTGTCAGCAGAGAGGTGGGTGGGGGGGGGGGGTTAGTTTAGTGTGTAAGAAAGGTAGGACCTGTGAGGGAGGAAAACGGCTTTTGCACTATGTTTACATTTGTATGTACACTGTTTCATCTGTTATTGTTACAAAATCACAATTACCTCAATAAAATGCTTTATTAAAAAAAATAAATCCAATTATGGAATTTCTGTTGTGTGGAAGTGGACTCTTCAGCCCATCGGGTCTACACCGACCTTGTGGAAGAGCACCCAAAGTAGGCCCATTCCCCCCCCCCCCCCCCCCCCCATCCCCGTAACCCCACCTAACCTACACATCTCTGGACTGTGGGAGGAAACCGGAGCACCCGGAGGAAACCCACGCAGGCACGGGAAGAACGTGCAGACTCCGCACCGACAGTGACCCAAGGCCAGAATCGAACTCGCATACCTGGGCGCTGTGAGGCAGCAGTGCTAACCACCGTGCCAGCGTGTCGCCCTAATCAAAATATTCAAAAAGAACCACATAAACATGAGAGGGTGATAGCCCTGGTGGAGCACTGTAACAAAAAATCAAAACGTCAAAATATACATACCTCCCGGGGTGATGATTCACCCCAACTCCCGCGGCATCCACAGGTCACGGAAGGCCTGAAGCCTGCCGGTGGACACCATGTGCGCTATTGCCAAGGACACTTGGCTGCGAAAGTAGTCACGGTACAGGGGCAGACAGTCGCATCGGACCCCCCCCCCCCCCAACTTCCATTGCATGGATGACATTATACGTGCTCAAGATATCTAATCAATCAGTATCCTCCATCTGTCTATCTTTAACCTCAATAGGATGACATTGACGTGAGTAACTGTACGTGGGGCGAACGGCGAAAGGCCGTCCCTTTGCAGCTGACAGCAAAATCCCGACCAAACAGGATCGAAGCTTGGTCAACGAGCCAGGTTTCAAGGAGCGTCTCAAACGAGGAGAGAGGGACGAAGGGAGGCAGAGAGGATTTGGGAGGGAATTCCAGAGATTAGGACTGAGGCTGCTGATGGCATCCCCCCCCCCACCCCCCAGAGGCGGACAGGTGGGGGGGGAGGGGGGGGGGTATGGAAAAGAACGGACCTGAAAGTGCAGCAGCGCAGAGGATGTGGAGGATTGTAACACTAGAGGAGGATGGAGAGTTAGGGAGGAATGTGAAAACTCCAAGATGAGCATTTTAAGAAGCACTTCAAGATCGGGAGAACTCAACTGGAATCAAAATGAGTTCGACTCTGCCCACGGCTCAAAATACCTCAGTGCAGGTCCCCGAGAAGCCATGCTGACACCCAGTTTGCTTTTTGCCTCACTTCCTGCTGCGACTTCACTCAGTCTGATTACCCCATTTAGCACCAAGTCATTGACAGCGTTGATGCCTCGAACATTTTCCCAGCTGGGATCAGGGTGGGCCGTACCCCCAACTCATTCCATTATGTATCCCTGCCACAGAAGCATCCCAGTGGATATTAATCTTCCATGCCCTAATTTGCATACTCTGCATAATTAATTGCCTTAATGTTCCCCATGGCCAATCTTTTCCTCAGGGCTCTGAAAAGTAAATTATTTTGCCGGAATAAAACATGTGTTCTTGCAGTGAGCAGAATATTCCATCTCGTTTATTGGGTCCGGGGAGTCTAGTGAGAGCTTTCGTGGCTTAAGGAGGGTTTTCTTTTTCTTAATTCTTTGACGGGACGAGGTAACATTTTGAATCTGTTTCCCCACCAAACACATCCTAAACAGCTCCATTCCCGGGCGCCTGCTTCTCTTCGGGATTAACTTATTATGGGCCAAAGACCCTTCAGGAGGCAGTAACTCCGGGGTCCTTCACCAAGTGGCTCTCCATTGTGTCTGTGACTGTACGATGACTGCTAACGCCGGTCAGACGTAGGCCTTGGGTCCAAGTTCCAGTCCTGGAGATTTAAGCCGCTTAAGACCGTCACTTCCAGTGCAGTACCGCGGGATGCGGCAGTGATGCAGGTGCTGTCTTTCGGAAGCGATGTTGAACTGCGGCCCGAGTTTCCCTCTCAGATCGCACAGATCTGAACAAGAGCACGAATGTCGTCAATGTGACAACATGAAAAATGAAAATCGCTTATTGTCACGAGTAGGCTTCAAATGAAGTTACTGTGAAAAGCCCCTAGTCGCCACATTCCGGCACCTGTTCGGGGAGGCTGTTACGGGAGTCGAACCGTTCTGTGGCCTGCTTGGTCTGCTTTCAAAGCCAGCGTTTTAGCCCTGTGTTAAACAGCCCCTAATGTGCGTTGTAAGAACGATGAAGGGTTAACAACTTACTGTAACTACATCCAACCACTAGATGCCGACCAAGCGCATACACGTGGATCACGTGATACTCTTGATTCGGGGAGTAGGTTGTCAGGCGAGATAGAAGATAGTTGTGTTTTCAGGAGCTCTGTAGTTAATATCATAGTCAATCTTTTATATCTTAGCAAGCAAGACAAATCAATCTATTTTGCAGTGTAAATAAATCAGCTTTGCTCCAAACATAGCTCAATGTTCTTTGTGAGGCATTGCACTTCGAAGTCATCCTCATTAAGAAATCAAAGAACATCGCAGTTGATAATCCTTATTCTCCAACCAAGATCATAAGGCTGCACGGTAGCACAGTGGTTAGCACAATTGCTGCGCAGCTCCAGGGTCCCGGGTTCGATTCCCGGCTTGGGTCACTGTCTGCGCGGAGTCTGCACGTTCTCCCCGTGTCTGCGTGGGTTTCCTCCGGGCGCTCCGGTTTCCTCCCACAATCCAAAGATGTGCAGGTTAGGTGGATTGGCCATGCTAAATTGTCCCTTAGTGTCCAAAAAGGTTAGGTTGTGTTACGGGGTTAAAGAGGATAGGGTGGCGGTGGGGGGCTGAATGGCCTCCTTCTGCACTGTAAGTTCTATGATTCTATGATCACGAGAAACAGGTCACCGAGATATTATCACATTGGTGTTTGTGGAATCTTCCTGTGCATTCCACATTTCAAGTATCCACATTTTAAAAGTACCTCATTGGCTGGCCTGGTGCTGTGAGAGCTTCTCTATCAGTGCGCTTGCCCTGGGTAAGCTGATGTGGAATCAGAAGTCTATGGTTTTGATGACTGAGCCCTGATGCGTCAGCTGATATCTGCGGCCTCAATTCAGCTGCTGCACTTGGGGCTGTTCCTGGTTAAAAAATAATTGATCTCCGGGATGTGGGCGTCGCTGGCTGGGCCAGCATTTATCGCTTAACCCTAACTGCCCCCCATTTTGGTGGGAGAACCGAGAGTGGAGCTTGTGATATGCCTGTGCATAGTTCTATATATTGTCAGCAATGCGACCTCCAACCAGCTGGTGGCGATAGGGGTCCATCACGTGACTGGAGACACCGGTCAGTTGGTAGTACGTCGCACAAGAGGATAGTCGCACTTCGAGTAGCTCCTGGAGAATTCACTGAATTCATTTAGTAGCCATCGTCTGTGTTATAGTTCATTAGTTATCTTTTCACGTGTTTGTTAAATCATCTTTATCGTTAAACAACTATATGTCCTGTGTACATCATTACAACGGTTATATCACAGAGCACAACAGAGCTGGGGTCACATGTAGACCATCAATTATAGTTGCCATGGTCACCGTTACCGAGACCAGCTTTGTAATTCCATTTTATTCATTGAATTTAAATTCCACCAGATGCCGTGGTGGGGTTTGAACCAGGGCCCTTGGAGCATTAGACTGGGCCTCCAGGTAACTAGTTCAGTTTTATGACATGGGGTTAGTATATTTACCTTGTTTAGCCTCAGCTAGTTACATGATCAGACCATGTTAAACACAGCTCCCAAAGGTCTCTCTCCTTTCCTCTCCACTCTTCTGGCCTTCCTTCATCGATATATTGACTCCGTGCACATCTGGGTGACCTTCCCTTTCCCCGCCCACAAACAGGAGTTCCTCACGTGGACGAAGGTTGGGAGCGGGAATTCTGTGAGGCTCGCGCCTCTCGGGGAGATGCGTAGCGGTACACAGCTGGGCGAGTAATCCAGAGGCAAGATCTGGGGAGCCGGGTCCGTGGCCCGCCAGGGCAGGTGGCGAAATGTGAATTCAATAAAAATCCAGAATTAAGAATCCAGTGACCCGATTGTGGTACAAACCCATCTGGTTCGCGAATGCCCTTTCGGGAAGGAAATCTGCTGCCTTTACTCGAGTCTGGCTGACAGGTGACTCCCGCCCAGACGCACAGCAAGGTGATTAACTCTTAACTATCCCTCTGAAAGGTTCAGTTCAAGGGGCGTTTAGGGATGGGGGGGGGGGGGATAAAGTGTTTGCTTTGCCAACGGTGCCCCCGTCGTGTGAAAAAGAAATGAAATATCCTCACCCCACCCCACCCCTCGAGACTTCTGCTCAAGTCAGGCTGCCCTCATCCTGAACGTTGACAGGGCACAGAACACGGAGCACACATCACGGCAATTACATGTGAAGACCCGCGAATGGACTCAAGACTTTAACTTATGTCCCCTCGACCCTGCCACTGATGATGCCGGATGTGCTGCGTTTTCCCAGCATTTTCTGTTCTGGCGACAGCAATTCCTTATCCCGGTGCCTCCCGACACCACCGAGCGAGGGTGGGGAGGGTGGATAGTGAGCAACAGGCAATGTCCTGCCTGCTACCCCGCGACCTCTCAGACCAGTGTCCGCAGCGGCTCCATAGGCCGCCTGACTTGGAAATTTGTGAGCTCAAATCCACGATCCAAACATTTGATCATAAAATCTCACTCCCAGTGCCGGGGAATGTTGCACTGTTGGAGGTGCCAATTTTCAGTTAAGGCGTTAAACCAAGGCCCTCAATTTCGTTGCCCCTCCCCACCCCCCCCCCAAACTAAAGCCTTTGGTCGGAAATTTCCCAACAGCCCACGGCGGGTTTGGTGACGGACGGAGGGGGGAACGCAGTAAATCCAACGGGAGCCAAGATGTCTTGAAGTTACCA
The DNA here is from genome assembly GCF_902713615.1 of Scyliorhinus canicula. Taxonomy (NCBI): domain Eukaryota; kingdom Metazoa; phylum Chordata; class Chondrichthyes; order Carcharhiniformes; family Scyliorhinidae; genus Scyliorhinus; species Scyliorhinus canicula. The sequence goes on from NC_052170.1 coordinate 5,575,030, forward strand.
ACGTAAAACCACAATTCAATTCTCCCACTGGCGGGTTAATGGTGGGTCGCTCTTCTAAACTGGTGGGGGCGCGAATTCCATTGACATTCACTGGCATCTCATTAACGCTCATTAAAACAGTGGCTTCCCATCAGGCATTTCAATCTTACGTCATGCCGGTGGGAAAGAGTGACGTGCACAAGGTGGTCCTCAGCTCACGAGAGACTTTGAGGTGAGTGCACCATGCGAAGCCTACCTGCCAGCGTGCCGCGCTGCCCCTGATGCGCTGTCCACCACCCTTGCCGGGGTTGGTTCCTAACTCCATCTCCATGCAGAGCTGGTCTTCATGGTCAGCACCTCGCTGCTGGACCCAGGGAACCTCCTGTGTCACTGAGTGCCATCAGAAATGGGCCTGGGATTGGGGAGTACCGGGTTCTCTCTCCTTCCCCCCTGGTACCACACAGCAGTGTCCATCTGGACAGCACACTCCTCCGGGACCCATGTGGCCGTTATAGCAAAGGTCTGTTCAACCAAGAGTGGGGTGAGAGGTGAGGCCTCGGGTCGGGGAGGGGGGTGGTTGGCCTATAAAGACAAAGGGTGGGGGGGTGGGGGGAATGTGGAAGGAGGGGCGTTCAAGGAGCGGAGGGGGGAAAGGGTGAGGGCTCACAGTGACAGACAGAGGGACAAGGAGGTGGCTGAAGGAAGGAAGGCAGAGGGAAGGCCGAGGGGAGGGGAGCTGGACCCCGACAAGGCTCCGTGAAGAGCTCACAAACAAGGGGGGTCAAAGGGTTGTTATGCTTCTTGAAAGAATGCTCGAAGTCGTCTTTAAGTGAAAGGATGGTTTATTGTGCTCCACAATAAGTTACAGAATTTCACTTGAGAATATGCTGCTCTTCAATGTTCTGCAACTAGGCCCAAAAGGCTTGCAGCCCTGAGCTCAACTTCCACGTCCTGCCTCCTTAACCCTCCGGTCCAAGTGGGCGAGGGCGGGCCTTCGGCGTCCCTCTTATATGTCCCCGCGCTGCCCCCTGGTGGTACTTCCATTTCCCATCAGCCCCTTCTGTACACACTCAGGCGAGGATCACTACAAGGGTAACCACATTGTTTACTGGAGGTGTAGTCACAAAGTACAATTACTCCAGATGCGGTGGGTTGAGGGCCACTCGGGCTTGGGCGCCTCACAGGTGATGGTCTGCGGGGGGGGGGGGGGGGGGGGGGAGGTTGAATCGAGGAACAGAATTCTCCTTGAGGCTGCCAGCCTTTTCCCTCTGAGTTGCTGGCATCCCGCACAGCCTGGTGAAGACAGGGGGGGGGGGGGGCTGGAGAGACCGTTGCGGGAGCGCAGGACTGGTGTTTAAACATGGCGGCTGCACCTACAGACCCATCAGCTGAGGGCGGGCAGACGAATTGGCTGCCAGCCCGCCAGGAGGGTCCAGAGGAACCCCCCCCCCCGGTACATTGTGAATGAGGCCTCAAGTGCAGGATCTGGCTCGGGACAGGCACCTCCGGAGTCACACATAATCTGACATTTAACCCCCCCCTCCAACACACCTCCCTCCCCACCTCCCCCCCCCCCCCCCCCCCCCCCCCCGAACATTTCAGAATTGGAGAAAGGTGTTTAACTCGACTGCCTGTCCCTGCTACCACCAACCTGAATGCTCTTGGCTTCTCTTTGACACTTTTCCCCGTCAGCAATAAAAGTTCTTGCCTGTGAATTGAGTCATGATCGCAGAACAAACACTCCCACTCCTAACAGCTGGAGCGGTATTCACACAGTCCCCCCAAGCAAGGGCAGGCAGGGCTGGGAGAACACGGCTCCTTTCTTAATGTTCTAATTAAACGACAATTTATATTCTGTAATGTCCTCCGTGTGCGCGCACTCTCTCGCTGGAAAACAATGGAAGGCTGTGCGGAACAAGATGGTTATGCCTCAGTGCCCCTTGGAAAGGCGTCGCAGGTGCGCTCAGCCAGGACGTGTTGGCGCTGTGAGATGCAGCAGCGTAAATACCCGTGGCCACTGAAGCCGATGGAATGTCGGGAAATGGGTTCAATCCCGGCCGGCACTCCCAGCGCAGTAATGGTAAAGGAGCCGCAGTCCCAGATGACCACAGGCTGCTTTTCCCTTTGAGGGGGGGAGTTGGGGGGGAAGCTGACTGGTGGGGGTTTAACCTGAGGGTCACCACACCTCAGGCGAGGGGCGCGATCGAGCAGGCGGGGCCTTCATGAAGAACCTCAGGAAACCGGGGTGGGGTGGGAGGGGTGTTTCAGTGTCAGAGATGCTGCGTTCCGGATGAGGCTTTGGGGGGGGGGAGGGGGGGTCTCCCCGCTCTCATCTGTGGCGGATCTTGTTGCTGGCGAGAAGGGGAAATTTGGCGTTCCAGCCAAGACTCCATTCCCTGCCAGCGGCACGGGAAGATCCCAGCTGGCAGCGAGGACGGAGGACTTTGGCCGTTAAACCCGGATCGTTCTGCACCGCGCCTCCCCATCCCAATCAGCTTCCTCCTGCCCTTCTCTCCTGAGGTCGTGCTGACATTCAGACACCAAGGCCCCCTCCCTCTGCCCCTTTGTCCACATGTTCATTGCACACTTGTCTAGGCAGCATATTCAACCACAAAAGTCAAATTCATAGATTCATAGAGTTTACGGTGCAGAAGGAGGTCATTTGGCCTATTGAGTCCGCACCAGCCTTTGTTGATCCTTGTTAAGGCCCCGCCTCCGCCCAATCCCCATAACTTAGTCACCCCGCCTCACCTTTTGGACGTTAAGTGACAATTGATCATGACCAATCCACCAAAGCTGCACATCTTTGGACTGTGGGAGGAAACCGGAGCACCCGGAGGAAACCCACGCACGCACGGGGAGAACGTGCAAACTCCACACAGAGAGTGACCCTAGCCGGGACCCTGGAGCTGTGAGGCAGCAGTGCTAACCACTGTGCTACCGAGCCGCCCCTGGCAATAGCTTCTGCATTGGCTCGATGGAGCTCTCTGAGCACCCCCACGCCTTCAATGATGTGAGTCATTGATTGGGGTTAACTACAGCTGGAGTCCGGGTCCCCTTCGAAGGCCAATTCAGTGCAGGTATTAATTATGGAAGGACACATACCTACATCACCAGAGGGCACCCAGAAGTGACCACCTTGCCTGTGTTCCGTTCACCCCTGTGCTCACTGACCCACTTTACCTTCCGTTGGAGCCAAATCTCAATGTTTTCAAACTTCCATCTTTGTTTGCAAATCCCCCCTCAGGACCTTGCCCGCTCCCTGTCTCTGTAATCTCCTCCAGCCCGCTTAAGGTCTGACAAGGGGCGCAGGAGAGATTCACTAAGGTGGGAACCAGGAGATTTGGAGGGAGAGGAGAAATTGGCCGGAATTCTGCGACTTTTGCGATTCAATTTTCCCGCTGGCAGCGAACCCCCGTCCACGGGGCCCCTGGCAGCGTGGGGCGGCATTAATGGGAAATCCCATCGACAAGCAGCGGGAAGGTAGACTCCCGCCATGGAGCAGCGCACCGCAGAGAAACACACAGCTTGGGAAACCGGAGGATCCCATGCTCCTTCCCCTTGGAGCGGAGATGATTAAGGAGGGAAGTGTTCAAACTCTCAAAGAATTTTGATTAAATAAGGGGAAAGTGTTTTCCGTGGTGGAAGGGTCAGTGGCCAAAGGGCATCCGAAGATAATTGGCAAAAAAGAAACGTTGGTTAAAAAGAAATTCTCAGCAGTTTCCATCTTGAATATGCTGCTTTTTCTGAAGTTGGAATATTAACAAGACACAGATATTGTCAATACGGAGAAACTGAGCTTATGGGAGATGAGTTAACCTTGTGACAATGCTACTTGTTAAAAAGCTCCCTGTGCAGAAACAGTAAAAATGATGATTTATGATTCGAAGATGACAGTTCTTTGACCTGTCACTTTCGATTCAAGGCCCGCTCTATAACATCAGTACATAACCCAGGCGGTGTACAATATCGTCAGCACTGAGGAGTGTTGCGTTGTCAGGGGCCTCCTCCTTCAGGCGAGATGTCCAACCCGTGTGGTTCCACGTCTGTCCCGCTACGCGCGGAAGGGCGGGGAACTCTCCTCCAATCAGGCCAACATTCTACAAACCTCAACAAAAAAAGAAACCCCTCCAGCCTCAGGCTGATCGTACATGTGTGGAGTCTTGCTGACTATAAGACGGTCAGTATTTCTCTCAATAGCAGATCTCCCTGTCGCTCCTGCATATTTGAGGCTTCAGTGTTTAGAAAGGTTTTTGAGAGAGGTGATAAACCACGGTACAAATTAAGGATTTTCCTTCTTTGAAAAGGGAAGACCATCGGCATAAAACAATCTAAGAACAGGGGGTGGCCACTCAGCCCATTGAGTCTCTTCCATCGTTCAGTTCGATCAAAGCTGACCCATACCTTTTTTTAATTTTAAATTTAGAGTACCCAATTCATTTTTCCCAATTAAGGGGCAATTTAGCGTGGCCAATCCACCCTCCCTGCACATCTTTGGGTTGCGGGGGCGAAACCCACGCAGACACACACGGGGAGAATGTGCAAACTCCACACGGACAGTGACCCAGAGCCGGAATCGAACCTGGGACCTCAGCGCCGTGAGGCAGCAGTGCTAACCACTGCGCCACCGTGCTGCCCTAAAGCTGACCCATATCTTAACTCCATCCGCCATCGTCGTTCTGTTATCCTTCATACCCAATAACATTTCTAAAAATCATTTAAGAATGTTAAAGTGCAGAAGGAGGCCATTCGGCCCATCGGATCTGCATTGACCCTCTGAAAGAGCATCCTGCTGTAATGCTCTTGTTGGATGGCCTTATTTATTACAAGAACACTTGTAGTTAGTTATACATGATTTATTAACATTAACTGGGGTAAACTATATACAAGACAACAGATGACATAAAGCAAAACCATGCACATGCAATCTCTCTCTTTTACTTCCTCCAGCCAGTGCTGGCTTTACAGTCAGTTATAAAGTGGTGAGACTCCTAGTGGTCAGTCGGTGGATTACAACACAACCATGATATCACGACAGATACTTCGGCCCACTCCACCGCCCTACGCATGTAAATCCATAACCCCACCCGCCCTGCACATCTTTGGGCTGTGGGCGGAAACCGGATCACCCGGAGGAAACCCCCGCAGACACGGGGAGGGCGTACAGACTCCGCTCAGACACTTACCCGACACCGGAATCAAACCAGGGTCCCTGGTGCTGTGAGGCAGCAGTGCCGACCACTGAGCCTCCCGTCAGCCTTACAATTCCTATTTGACCCTCAGCCTCAACATCCTCTGTGGGGAGAGATTCCCAGATTTGCTTTGACCACACTTTGTGTGAAGAAACGTTTCCTGACATATCAGCCCCGATTTGAAAGATATACTCCCTTTTTCTTGACTCGCCTATTTTCCAGATCTTGGTCCGTGGCCTTGTAGCTTCCTGCACTTTAAATATTTTCCAAATGTGACGAGGGTTTCCACCCCACCCAGCCTAAAAATAATTCCTCTTCAACTCCCATCTAATCCTTCTGCCGTTTACTCTATCTCTCCACCTCCCACATAATTGTTCCTTCCTCGCCACGTTAACAAGGCCCCACATAATTTATACACCTCAATTCAATCTCCTCTTAGCTCCCCCTTTTTCAAAGACACCAACCCCAGCTCAGACAATCTTCTCTCATTGCCAAAGTTCTCCAGTCCTGGGAACTTTCTGGTTAATCTCCTCTCTAGCTCAATCACACCTTCCTTGTGTTGTGTTCTTAACTCTGGGATAACACGGGCCGCAACTGGATGCAGCTTTAACCAAAAGATACCCCAGACCTTGAAGTTAGTTCAATCAGGTTTATTGAACTGATAGCACAGTCCTCTGTGAGTTCGACTCTCTGCTAACCTAAGTGTGGTTACTCTGGCTGACTGAACCAGACTAGCTCTTAGCCACGTGCTGGAGGTGTGAGATTGTAACAACACCCTTGACTGACTCTCTAGGTGTTCATCAGTGGAAAGAGGCGGAGTGTGAGCGCCTCGTGTCTTTTATAGTCAGATCCCACCCCTGAGTGTCCTGCCTGCTTATTGGTCATGTCCTGTTCTCTGTGTTCATTAGCTGCCCGTCTGTGCCTGTCTATATCATTATCTGCATGTCTGCATACCGTAACACCTTGTAACGCAGTGACCAGAACTGCACACAGTTATGGCCAAACTAGTGTTTTTTTTTTTTTTTTTTAAATAATTTTTATTGAAATTTTTCGATACAAACATTTACCCCTACTACATTTTAAATTGTAACACAACAAATCCCCCCTGGAAAATCCTCCCCACGCCCTCCCCCGCGCGCACCCCCCCCCTTCCCCCCCCCCCCCCCCCCGCGCTACCAGTCTAGCAACCAAACCGTTGTTCCCTTTCTACCGATGGCCTCGGGCAGTCATTGCCCGCGACCCCCCGCTGACGTGCTCCCTTCGTTGCTATCCCCCCCCCCCTCCCTTCCCCCCCCCCCCCTTTCTCCCCGGGTTGCTGCTGTTTCGGCCTCCAGTTCCTATCTCTGATCCAGAAAGTCAAGGAAGGGCTGCCACCGCCGGAAGAACCCCTGTACCGACCCTCTCAGGGCGAATTTGATTCTTTCCAATTGGATGAAGCTTGCCATGTCATTTAACCAGGTGTTAACACTTGGTGGCCTTGTGTCCCTCCACTGAATCAAGATCCTTCTCCGAGCTACCAAGGACGCAAAGGCCAATATTCCGGCCTCCCCTGCCTCCTGTACTCCTGGCTCCACCCCAACCCCAAAAATCGCTAGCCCCCACCCTGGTTTGACCCTGGTTCCCACCACTCTCGATACCGTCCCCGCCACCCCCTCCCAGAACTCTTCCAGTGCCGGGCACATCCAGAACATATGTACATGGTTCGCAGGGCTTCCCGAACACCTAACACACCTGTCCTCACCCCCGAAGAACCGACTCATCCTAGTCCCCGTCATATGGGCTCTGCGCAGCACCTTAAATTGGATGAGGCCCAACCTTGCGCACGACGACGACGAATTGACCCTCTCCAAGGCATCCGCCCATGTCCCATCTTCTATCTGCTCTCCCAGCTCCGCTTCCCACTTGTCTTTCAGCTCCTCTATCGATACCTCCTCCACCTCCTGCATTATTTTGTAGATGTCCGAGACCTTCCCTTCTCCGACCCAGACCCCTGACAGCACCCTATCACTCACCCCTCTATCGGGAAGCAAGGGAAATCCTTCCACCTGTCGTCTGGCAAATGCCTTCACCTGCAGGTATCTAAACGTGTTCCCCGGGGGGAGCTCAAATTTCTCCTCCAGCTCTCCCAGGCTCGCAAACCTCCCCTCTATGAACATGTCCCTCAGTTGCCTGATGCCCGCCCTGTGCCAGCTCTGGAATCCCCCGCCAGTGTTCCCCGGGACAAATCTGTGGTTCCCTCTCAGTGGCGCCGCCATCAGACCCCCCACTTCCCCCCTGTGTCGCCTCCACTGCCCCCAGATTTTAAGGGTGGCCGCCACTACCGGACTCGTGGTATACCTTGTGGGGGGGAGCGGCCATGGTGCCGTTACTAGCGCCCCCAGGCTTGTATTGCCGCAGGACGCCCTTTCCATACGTTTCCAAGCTGCCCCCTCCCCCTCCATCACCCACTTGCGCACCATCGATGCGTTCGCCGCCCAGTAGTATCCGGAAAGATTGGGTAGCGCTAATCCTCCACTGTCCCTACTCCGTTCCAAGAAAATCCTTCTCACTCTAGGGGTGCCATGTGCCCACACATAGCCCATAATGCTGCTAGTTACCTTCTTGAAGAAGGCCCTGGGGAGAAAGATGGGCAAGCACTGGAACAGAAACAAGAACCTCGGGAGGACCGTCATTTTGACTGACTGCACCCTCCCTGCTAGCGACAGCGGTACCATGTCCCACCTCTTGAACTCCTCCTCCATCTGCTCCACCAGCCTTGAAAAGTTCAGCTTGTGGAGGGTCCCCCAGTTCCTTGCCACCTGCACCCCCAAGTACCTGAAGCTCTTTACTGCTCTCTTAAAGGGGAGCCGCCCAATTCCCTCCCCCTGATCTCCCGGGTGTATCACAAAGACCTCACTTTTACCCACATTTAATTTATATCCCGAAAAGTCCCCAAACTCCGCTAGTATTTCCATTACCTCCGGCATTCCCCCTTCCGGGTCTGCCACATACAACAACAAATCATCCGCATAGAGTGATACCCGATGTTCCTCCCCTCCCCTTGTCAGTCCTCTCCACCCCCCTGAACCCCTCAGTGCCATCGCCAACGGTTCGATCGCTAATGCAAATAGTAAGGGGGATAGGGGGCATCCCTGCCTGGTACCTCGATGGAGCCCAAAATACTCTGACCTCCTCCCGTTTGTAACCACACTCGCCATCGGGGCCGAATACAGCAGCTTCACCCACTTGATAAATCCCTCCCCAAACCCAAACCGTTCCAGCGTCTCCCACAGGTATTCCCACTCCACCCTATCGAATGCCTTCTCCGCATCCAGTGCTACCACTATCTCAGCCTCCCCCTCCACTGCTGGCATCATAATCACATTCAACAGTCTCCGGACATTTGTGTTAAGTTGTCGTCCCTTTACGAACCCCGTCTGGTCCTCATGGATTACCCCTGGCACACAATCCTCTATTCTGGTTGCCAGGACCTTTGCCAACAGTTTGGCATCTACATTCAAGAGGGAGATAGGCCTGTAGGACCCGCACTGTACAGGGTCTTTGTCCCGCTTCAGGATCAAGGAGATCAGGGCCTGTGACATTGTCGGGGGCAGAACCCCCCCCTCTCGCGCCTCATTGAAGGCTCGCACCAGCACTGGACCCACCAAGTCCACATACTTCTTATAAAATTCCACCGGGAACCCATCCGGCCCCGGCGCCTTCCCCGCCTGCATCTGGCCTATCCCTTTAACTAGCTCCTGCAGCTCTATCGGCGCCCCCAGCCCCTCCACCCGTTCCTCCTGGACCTTTGGGAACCTCAATCTATCGAGGAAGTTCTCCATTCCCCCCCTCCTCCTGGGCGGCTCAGACCGGTACAATTCCCTGTAGAAATCCCTGAAGACCCCGTTCACCTCTTGCCCCTTCTGCACTACGTTCCCTCCCTTCTCTCTCACTCCCCCAATCTCTCTGGCTGCATCTCGCTTGCGCAGCTGGTGTGCCAGCATCCTGCTCGCCTTTTCCCCGTACTCATAGACCGCGCCCTGTGCCCTTCTCCATTGCGTCTCCGCCTTCCTAGTGGTCAGTAGGTCAAACTGGGCCTGTAAACTGCGCCGCTCCCTCAACAGCCCCTCCTCTGGTGTCTCCGCATATCTCCTGTCCACTTCTATAAGTTCCCCCACCAGTCTCTCCCTCTCCTGCCTCTCCTTCCTTTCTCTGTGTGCCCTTATGGAGATCAGCTCTCCTCTGATCACTGCTTTCAGGGCCTCCCAGACTACCCCCACCTTCACCTCGCCCGTGTCGTTCGTTGCCCAGATATCTCTCAATGCCCTTCCGGACCCTTCCGCACACCTCATCGTCCGCCAGCAGCCCCACATCCAGGCGCCACAACGGGCGCTGGTCCCGTGCTTCCCCCAGTTTCTACCTCTACCCAGTGTGGTGCATGGTCCGAAATCGCAATGGCCGAGTACTCCGTGTCCTGCACTCTCGAAATCAGCCCCCTGCTCAGTACAAAAAAGTCTATTCTGGAGTACACCCTGTGGACGTGGGAGAAAAAAGAATACTCCCTCGCCCTTGGCCTGCCAAATCTCCAAGGGTCTACCCCCCCCATCTGCTCCATGAACCCCCTTAGCACCTCTGCCGCTGCCGGCCTCCTATTCGTCCTGGAACTCGATCTGTCCAGCCCAGGGTCGAGCACTGTATTGAAGTCCCCCCCCATGATCAGGCCCCCTGCCTCCAGACCCGGAATGAGGCCCAACAGGCGCCTCATAAAACCCGCGTCATCCCAATTCGGGGCATACACATTCACCAGCACCACATTCTCTCCCTGCAGCCTACCCTTCACCATCACGTACCTACCCTCCTTATCTGCTACCACCTGCGCCGCCACGAACGACACCCTCTTTCCCACCAAAATCGCCACCCCCCCGGTTCTTTGCGTCCAAGCCTGAGTGGAACACCTGTCCCACCCACCCCCTTCTCAGGCGTACCTGGTCTACTACTCTCAAGTGAGTCTCCTGCAACATTGCCACATCCGCCTGCAGTCCCTTTAGGTGTGAAAAAACCCTTGATCTCTTGACCGGCCCATTCAGCCCCCTCACGTTCCAAGTAATCAACCGGGTCGCGGAGCGACCCGTCCCTTTCCCCTGTCTGTTAGCCATGTCCTGTCCCCTGTTCGCCCCGGGTCGACCCTCCCCTTCTGACCCGTTCCCCATGGCAATGGCCCCTCCCCCTCTCTCCTCCCGTTCTTCCCTTCCCGTCCTCGGCCTTTCCAGCAGCAACCCGGTATCCCCCCCTAACCCCCCCCCCCCCCCCCCCCCCTGGCTAGGACCCCTCCTAGCCGCGGTGTATCCACCATCGTACTCCCGAGAGTCAGCTGGTTTTCGCTGACCCGGCTGCCCCTGCCACACTCCGACTCCCAAACTAGTGTTTTATACAGTCTCAGCATCAGCTCTTATACTCGATACCTCGGCTAATAAAGACAAGGACCCCTCTGCCTTTTGGCCACTGATCGACCTGACCAGCCACTCTAAAGGATCTGTCAACATGTACCTCAAAGTGTCTCCAGTCCTCTACTTTTCTCAGTATCTTCTTATTTATTATGTATTCCATTGTCTCCGCAAATACCATAAGACATAGGAGCAGAATTAGACCACTCGGCCCATCGAATCTGCTCTGCCATTCAATCATGGCTGATATTTTCTCATCCCCGTTCTCCTGCCTTCTCCCCATAACCCCTGATCCCCCTTATTAATCAAGAACCGATCTAACTCTGTCGAAAAGGCACCCAGTGATTTGGCCTCCGCAGCCTTCTGCGGCAAAGAGTTCCACAGATTCACCACCCTCTGGCTGAAGAAACTCCCCCTCATCTCTGTTTCAAAGACTCGTCCCTTTACTCTGAGATGGTGTCCTCTGGTTCTAGTCTCTCCTACCAGTGGAAGCATCCTCTCCACGCCCACGGCCTCACATTCTCTGGGTTGACTTCCATTTGCCAGTTCTCGAGCATTGAGGCGACTTCTTCGCCAAGGTCACGAGTGATAAATGCTAAAGAGCTGCGACAAAGAATGGCTTCCTGACCCAGTACCCCGGCTCCCCTGAGACCCAGTGAGGCACTGTGCAAATGCACGCCCTTCAGTGACACCCCAGTCACTCTCTCTGCACCCGTACAGAACATAGTTTTTGATCATTAGGGCTCTCGCTAATCACCAATATTAATGCTGCTCCACGGACCCACGAGCAGGCAGCATACGACGAGGCAGATGCAAAGTCATTGGGCAGCTTGCCATAGCTCAGTGCTGACTGGCAACAACTCGGAGGCTGCCCGCAGAGGTCACTTGGAAAGAACGGGAATTCTGTGGCACATTCAAAAATGGAATTTCTATGTATTATTGCGCCAGCCTCAAACAGCTGGACACAGGCATGCTGCCCAACGTCTGAACAGGGCAAGGTTACTCGTCAAGGACACATTTCAATTGTCACGTTGTGTGATTTCCCGTAATTGCCCACCTCCCTGTCTTATTTAATGGGAAAGGTAGCATTAGGAATTAGAGTATTTCCCTCTTTGAAGTGGAAAGCTCCCGAAGCTTAGCTTTCAGTCCCACCTCCCGGAATTCCACCCCGGAGATTTCCTGCAGACAACTCTCACCTGATTGAGATTTTCCAACTCCGCATCAGACCTGGGGCCCTGATCAAACTCTGCTGGCATCCAGGGAGGCGTCATCGCAGGAACTCCACTCCAAACAATCATACAGTATGATTGCTACAGTGCAGAAGGAGGCCATTCGGCCTGCCGAGTCTGTACCGGCCCTCTGAAAGGGCACCCGACCTAGGCCCACGCCGCCACCCTATCCCTCGAAACCCACCTAACCTTTTTGGACACTAAGGGACAATTTAGCGTGGCCAATCCACCCAAACTGCACACCTTTGGACTGTGGGAGGAAACCGGAGCGCTCGGAGGAAACCCACACGGACACGGGGAGCGCGTGCAGACTCCGCACGGACAGTGACCAGAGATAGGAATGGAACCGGGGTCCCTGGTGCTGTGAGGCAGCGGTGAGAGCCACTGTGCAACCGTGCCGCCCATAATGCCACCAGCACCCACACATCCGCCATGGCCTTACTGTCGTGGCAATCTGGTGGTGGATGTAGCCGACACGGCGGCACCACAGCACAGCGGCTAGCACTGTTGCTTCGCAGCTCCGGGGACTCGGGTTTGATTCCCGGTTTGGGTCTGTGCGGCATCTGCACTCTCTCCCCGTGTGTGTGTGTGTGTGGGTTTCCTCCGGGTGCTCCGGTTTCCTCCCACAGTCCAAAGATGTGCAGGGTGGGCGGATTGGCCGTGATAAATTGTCCCTCAGTGTCCAAAAAGGTTAGGTGGGGTTACGGGGGGAAAAAAAAGAAAATAAACGTGTGGAGCCAGTTCTCCGGGAATGACGGCGTTGCTTCTTTCAGTTTTGATTGCTGAGACCGGCCTGGTTTCTCTCAGTAACTCTGCCTCTCTTTCCCTCGGGTTGCATTGTACTGAAGGGAGTTGATTTTCATTCTGCCTGCACTTAGCAAACACATCTGACAGGCCCATCAAAATCTCAAGAGTCCGTGACAGCAGTTATTATCATGTACAAATGCCGCCTGGCACGTTGCTGTTCGGGGGCCAAGTGTCTTTGCCGACCTGTTTAATTACCCTCCCCTTCCTGACAAGGCGGATGCCCTGCTTGTGCGCTAACCGGCACTATCCACTTACCAAGCATTCATTACTGAAATACAGCAGTTGGCCCTCAGCGCAAACCTGCCCAGCCGTGACTTCTCATACAACATGCATTATTTATGGTCCCCCTCCTTAACAGAAAGCCTGGCTGGAGAAAAAACACATCCCGGAGATTAATGTCACCCTGACTGCTGGCTGATGGTACACGTCGAGATACAAACAAGATTCCCGGAGCTCACAATCCCAGACCGCCGCCCCCCCCCCCCCCCCCCCCCCCCCCCCCCCCCTTCCCTCAGTTTCTCATTCTCAAGACACAGGGTCATGGAGGCTGCCGCCCTCCTCCCTCTCCGCACCCCCCCTCGCCTGTCAGTGAGGTGGCGGTGGACCCTGCTCAATGCGAAACACAGGAACGTAGAAAATAGGGGCAGGAGTAGGCCATTCGGCCCTCCCAGCCTGCACCGCCGTTCAACGGGGTCATGGCCCTGGGCAGAGCGGTCACCCGCGCGGAGGTTTGGCGCACGCCACAGAGGTGAGGCTCCACCGGGCCCCACCCAGATGGACTGTCACACGTGAGTTGCTATTGACAGACAGGCTGACCCATCCCTCCCACTGAGCACGTGTCCATTCTCCGGCAGGTCTTCCAGCCAACAGCGCCGGCAAATCCCCGGTTGTCCCCCACTCTCCCCCCCCCCCCCCCCCCCCCCCCCATGAGGCCACCTCAGAGGAGGGCTCCAAGGATGCCACCATTGACACGTCGCAGCTGTCGTCCCCACCTTCCACCAACGCACAGGCACGCGCCTCGGTGGGCAACGTTAGTGGTCAGGTTTCTGGAGCACATTCTGGTGAGCAGCACACAGCTGCTGATGTACATCAGGTGGAGGCAGAAACCCCCCCCCCCCCTCCCCCTGGGCCCCAGGGCGAGACAGCAGGAGGAGATCTGCTGGATCCCAGGACCCAGCTGGGGCCCAGTCAGATGCTGAGCCTGTGGACCAGGTTTACCCGGAGCTGATGGAGATGTTAGGGAGCGGCCGGTACATTCAGAGGGCGATGCCGGCGCCTCTCCATCAGATCCATAGCTGATTGGAGGAGTCCCAGAGGCTGCAGTTACAGGAGATGTCACCGGCAATGCGTGGCACTGAGGCCAACACTGCTAGGGTGGCCACCGCAGCGGAGAGCCTGCTGCACAACATCAGAAGCATTAGTGGAGGTGTCCAAGGCGTGGTGGAGTCGGTGGTGGCCATGGCTGAGGGGCTAGGTAGGCTGTGAGGGTGGTGGGGAGAGTGGGGAGCCACCAAAACCCCTTCACCACACTCAGCATGACGCCTGTCGCTCTCCTCCACTACGTGGGCCGAGTTGATCGTGAGAGACACACAGAGGAAATTTGGGGGATTAAGGTGGGCGAAAAGTAATCAAATAGACCCGCAAGCATTTGATACATCCATCATTTCCACGACACCTTTGTGAACAAGATTGTTTGCACGAAGCTTCCGTTGCTGACTGACATTTTTCAGTTCATTTCCATGCCTTATTTCTGTGACGTTTCACAAGCAAAAGATGTCAGATGGAGGATGCACAGCCCCCATCGTTACATAATCCTTCGAAGGAGCAGTGGGTAGCAATGGAAGGGTGCGTTTCTGATTGGAGGGCTGTGACTAGTGGTGTTCCGCAGGGATCAGTGCTGGGACCTTTGCTGTTTGTAGTATATGTAAATGATTTGGAGGAAAATGTAACTGGTCTGATTAGTAAGTTTGCGGACGACACAAGGTGGGTGGAATTGTGGATAGCGATGAGGACTGTCAGAGGATACAGCAGGATTTAGATCATTTGGAGACTTGGGCGGAGAGATGGCAGATGGAGTTTAATCCGGACAAATGTGAGGTAATGCATTTTGGAAGGTCTAATGCAGGCAGGGAATATACAGTGATTGGTAGAACCCTCAAGAGTATTGACAGACAGAGGGATCTGGGTGCACAGGTCCACAGGTCACTGAAAGTGGTAATGCAGGTGGAGAAGGTAGTCAAGAAGGCATACGGCATGCTTGCCTTCATTGGCCGGGGCATTGCGTATAAGAATTGGCAAGTCATGTTGCAGCTGTATGGAACCTTAGTTAGGCCACACTTGGAGTATAGTGTTCAATTCTGGTCGCCACACTACCAGAAGGATGTGGAGGCTTTAGAGAGGGTGCAGAAGAGATTTACCAGGATGTTGCCTGGTATGGAGGGCATTAGCTATGAGGAGCGGTTGAATAAACTCGGTTTGTTCTCACTGGAACGAAGGAGATTGAGGGGCGACCTGATAGAAGTCTACAAAATTATGAGGGGCATAGACAGAGTGGATAGTCAGAGGCTTTTCCCCAGGATAGAGGGGTCAATTACTAGGGGGCATAGGTTTAAGGTGCGAAGGGAAAGGTTTAGAGGGGATGTGTGAGGGAAGATTTTTACACAGAGGGTAATGGGTGCCTGGAACTCGCTGCCGGAGGAGGTGGTGGAAGCAGGGACGATAGTGACGTTTAAGGGGCATCTTGACAAATACATGAATAGGATGGGAATAGAGGGATACGGACCCCGGAAGTGTAGAAGGTTTTAGGTTAGACGGGCAGCATGGTCGGCACAGGCTTGGAGGGCCGAAGGGCCTGTTCCTGTGCTGTACTTTTCTTTGCTTGTTCAAACCTTCAGAGGAATAACAGGGCAGCTCCCGCCCGGGTCATTCCTCTGCCAGTTCTGATAGCATTTGCAAATGGTTCAATAGCGCAATTGGCCGCATTGTCTGCTGCTACAGAGCATGGATGGTGTTTTAATTGGATCGAGGTTCAAACGCCAGACCTTGCTGCGACTAATTGGAATTTCATATTCAAGCATTGAGTGCTTTCAAGTCTTGTCTGTGTGTTAATTGCCTCCTTGCCGGTGCAGTGACCTGAACACGTTAGTCCGTTAATCCTGCCTATCTTGTGTGGCATTTTGTTCTATCTTCTTGCCCTGGTGATTTAGGCATATTGCCCACCTAATCCACCCCCCCCCCCCCCCCCCCCCCCCCCCCCCGCCCCTTGGGGACATTTTGTCAGTTCTGAGAAATGGCGCAGCGGGAAGAAAGGAATTTGTTAACATTTAGACCTCATCAAATTGCTCAGGATTGTGTCAAAGGAACTTCATTTGATGTGTGCTGAAGTATCTGCATGTCCTGTCTCAACAGCAATTGATTAAACAGATTAGTTTGAAGGTCAGGGCCTTGGCGAAAGCAGCGTTCTCTCCTGGGCCATCAACTTCCATTCTGTCAAATCCTGGAGTGGGGAGGGCAAGGTGAGGGGAGGGGGGGGGGGGGGGGGGGGAGTCAAACTCACATCCCTCTGACTCAAGACGTCAGGGAGCTACTTACTCGATCCTAGTTGACAGTGATTGGGTGGAGGTAGGTTATAAGTGTGGGGCAAATGAATGAGTTCATTGCTTTCCATGTCATAAAACCACAGGAATTCCTACAGTGCAGAAGGAGGCTATTTGGCCCATCGAGTCTGCACCGACTCTCTGGAAGAGCACCCTTCCTGGACCCACATTTCCCCCCACTCCCCCACCCTATCCCCATATTCCCACCTAAACTGCACATCTTTGGTCACTAAGGGCAATTTATCACGGCCAATCCCCTTAACCTGCACACCTTTGGTCTGTGGGAGGAAACCAGAGCACCCGGAGGAACCCCCATGCAGACACGGGGAGAAAGTGCAAACTCCATGCACACACACAGCCACCCGAGGCGGGAATTGACCCGGGTCCCTGGCGCTGTGAGGCAGCGGTGCTAACCACTGTGCCGCCGTGATAACCATCAAAGGGACATGGAGGAACTGCAGAAGGTGCAAAGAGGATTGACTGGGCGCCCCCAGAACTGAGAGGTTGTACCTGTCAGGAAAGGATGGAGAGGTTGGGTTTGCTTTGGAATACAGAATAGAATCATAGGATTCCTACAGTGAGGCCATTCGGCCCACACTGTGAGGTAGTCTGATAGATGGTCTGCACCTTACGGAACGGGTGAGTAGGCAGACGCAGAAAAGATATTTCCAGCTGTGGGGTAGGCCAGAACTCGGGGCCATCAATGTAAGACCGTAACTGATAAATCCCAAATGCAATTGCGAAGAATCGTCTAAAGCCAGAGAATGGTGAGAATGTGGAACGTGCTGCCACAGGTAGGCACCTCGGATAGAAATATGGGGGAGGAAGGAATAGAAGTTAATTTTGATAGGGGGCGATGTGGGAGGAGGCTGGTGCGGAGGAGAAACACCAGGATGGAGCAGTTGGGCCGAATGGCCTGTTTCTGGTTTCTGGGCTGAAAATACTTTGCATTGTCAGCGGCCACAATTCTCCGGCCCATGGAATTCTTCTTTCCCGCCGGCAGCGGACCCCTGCATGATGGCCTCCTGGCGGCATGGGGGGGGGGGCTTCAATGGGAAATCCCATTGACAGCGACAGGGTGTAGGGAATCCTCCCGCCAGCGAGCGGCGCTCCACCGGGAAACACGTGGCCAGCGGAACGGGCGAATCCAGATTTATCACAAAGCCACATGTCTCCCTTCCACATCTCAGGGACCCCCCCCCCCCAAACAACTGTACATTCCTGCCACTTGTCGGGGTTTTTGATGCCATTGAATGGCCAATTAATGGGCACTTATATGCCCTATCCTGCCCCAGCATCTAATTCGCTCCTGTCAGGAGGAAACCCATGCCAACTGGGTAGCCTGGTAGGTTTTACTGGGAGAGTTGGTGTCATAAGAACATAAGAACTAGGAGCAGGAGTAGGCCATCTGGCCCCTCGAGCCTGCTCCGCCATTCAATTAGATCATGGCTGATCTTTTGTGGACTCAGCCCCACTTTCCGGCCCAGAGCTCGGGCAAGGAGAACCCGTTTGGGGGCACCCCTGCGCCCATCAGATCCCCCCCCCCCCCCCAATTTGAACCTTCCCCTCCCCATGGACTCTCAAACCCAGATACTGGACCCCCTTGCCCTCCTCGCTGGAGCCAACCAGGCCCCATTAATAACCCGGATGTGGGCTGGGATGCATTCCCCGTCGACCATCTGATGGCAGAGCGGGAAGATCCTGACCCTTGAACACCTAGGGGAAGTCCCTCGTGGTAATCTGAACCAATGTGGATAGCACAATTGCTTCACAGCTCCAGGGTCCCAAGTTCGATTTCGACTTGGGTCACTGTCTGTGTGGAGTCTGCACATCCTCCACATGTGTGCGTGGGTTTCCTCCGGGTACTCCGGTTTCCTCCCACAGTCCAAAGATGTGCAGGTTGGGTGGACTGGCCATGAAAAATTGTCCAAAATTCTATGATTAACCTAGGACAAAAGCTCGGCGCAACATCGTGGGCCGAAGGGCCTGTTATGTGCTGTATTTCTCTATCTCTATCTCTATCTATCTCTATCCCAATGCCCTGGGATCTTTCACATCCACTCGAGTAGACCTTGATTCACCGGTCAGATCTGACAGTGCGGCACACCCTCTGCTATTACAATGAAACGGTCAGCAAACTCCCTCAGCAAGACGTGAGGACCCACTCATCCATCCATTCAGGACTTGAAAGCATACGCCACAACAATAAGGTGGGAAACCGTTTGTGGTGGCTCGAGACAGACACTGGAGGCTCTCAGTTGTTAACAAAGGGAGTTTGGTGAAGAGGGAAGGCAGTCGGGTAACAGGCACAGAAAATGACACAACAGGTTGTGGTAGCATGACTAGGAGGTTTACGGTACCTATCTGCCATTGGTGCAGAGCACTCGCTGCCCATTGGCTCAGGCCGGTCACGCGCCTCTCTGATGATTGGCTGAGGCTAGTCATGTGACTGCTCGCCGATTGGCCGAGAGGCAAGTAGTCCCGCCTACGAAGCGGGGTATAAGAACCCGTAGGACCCGGCAGTTGGCCTTTCTCTGTAAGTCGACTGCCGGGCACACAACTAGTTCATTAAAGCCTGATATTTGGAACTTCAATTGATGGTACATCACAGGCCTCAATACTTCAGCTCCCTGCTCCCTGACCGGGGCCCTGGGAGCAGGGCCCCCACATTGGCGAGGGACTGCGCTCTACCACCACCCGATTGACCCCGTGCTAGTCACATGGGCTATGGAGCCCTCCCCCTTAAAGAGGCCACGCTCCAACAATGGCCCAATCAAATTGGACGCCGAGCCCCTATCGGGTGATATTCAGACAGGGCTTGCTCAGGGAGGTAGATTTTAAGGAGTTTCTTGAAGGAGAGAAAGCGGAACGATCTAAGGTGGGAATTCCATAGCTCAGGGCCCAGACTGATGGAGGCTCTGCCCCCCCCCCCCCCCCCCCCCCCCCCCCCCCACACTCATACTCATGGCAGAATGGGAATGCCGAGGGGGACCTGATTGGAGGGGTGTAGAGATCTAGGAGGGTTACTAAGATCGCGTGCGGCCTCCTGGCAAGGCAATGAGAATTTTAAAATTGAAATTAAAGTTGAAATTGAAATTAAAATTAAAATTGAAATGAGGCCTGAGAATAAATGTGGGTGGTCCAGCACTGCGGGGTGGCAGTATTGAGCGCAAGTCAGGATGTGGACAACAGAGTACATGCAAGGTACAAGGTGGGAAGCCTCTCCCCCACCCACCCACCACCCCCTCCCCACCCAAACCCAGTTAACAATTGTCTAACCTTTAAAACTCCGAGTCGGCATCATCCAGTGTATGTGGCGACGAGGGTAAGATAATTCACAGGTACATCACTTAGCAAATCCTCCAGAAACGCCACTGTTTAATTAGAGTCAGACAGGAAGATCCCTGGGGTCTCAATGACGCAAAAAACACATTAATAAATAAAGCGGAGAATCTCACACTGTGATAGCAGGTCACTGGTAATAACCAGTTGCAGGAAGAAAATAAGATTAGGGGAGGAAAGCAAAGGGGCCCCCTGTGCTGCCTCCTCCTTCGCAATGCAAAAGCAATCTCACATTTATTCCATTCAGGGAAGGTTGTTAAACGAAATGATAGGAAAATAATGGAGAGACCTGTAGGTGCGAAGGTCTCATTTAGCTGGGGCGTTTCGTATTAATTATTTGTGAATGAGTGAGGGGTAAACCGGATGGAAACTGGGCGGGGGTGGGGGGTAAAAAGGTTATTAATTATTTCTTAAAGAGGCATTTTTAACAGGGCACATTTTGGCAGGAAATTGAGAGGCAGCTCTTGTTAATCTCGGACTGTCAATCGGCTCTATCAATGCGTATGATTGATTCGGCACACTATTTTTCAGTGCCTGCTCCTCTGGGATCGAATTGCTATAAGGGCAATAAGATGGAAGATGGGGCAGGCACGTTAGCACAGGCATTGCCACTGTGGCTTCCAAGCTCCAGGGTCCCAGGTTCGATTCCCGGCTTGGGTCACTGTCTGTGCGGAGTCTGCACGTTCTCCCCGTGTCTGCGTGGGTTTCCTCCGGGTGCTCCGGTTTCCTCCCACAGTCCAAAGATGTGACGGTTAGGTGGATTGGCCATGGTAAATTGCCCTTAGTGTCCAAAACTAAGTGTTTGGTGGGGTTACTGGGTTACGGGGATAGGGGATACGGGGCTTAGGTACGGTGCTCTTTCCAAGGGCCGATGCAGACTCGATGGGCCGAATGGCCTCCTTCTGAACAAAGAACAAAGAAAATTACAGCACAGGAACAGGCCCTTCGGCCCTCCCAGCCTGCGCCGATCCAGATCCTTTATCTAAACCTTTTGCCTATTTTCCAAGGATCTACTACTCTCTGTTCCCCACCCGTTCATATATCTGTCCAGATGGATCTTAAATGATGCTATCGTGCTCGCCTCTACCACCTCCACTGGCAAACGTTCCAGGCACCCACCACCCTCTGCGTAAAAAACTTTCCACGCACATCTCCCTTAAACTTTCCCCCACTCACCTTGAAATCGTGACCCCTTGTAATTGACACCCCCACTCTTGGAAAAAGCTTGTTGCTATCCACCCTGTCCATACCTCTCATAATTTTGTAGACCTCAATCAGGTCTCCCCTCAACCTCCGTCTTTCCAACGAAAACAATCCTAATCCACTCAACCTTTCTTCATAGCTAGCACCCTCCATACCAGGCAACATCCTGGTGAACCTCCTCTGCACCCTCTCTAATGCATCCACATCCTTCTGGTAATGTGGCGACCAGAACTGCACGCAGTATTCCAAATGTGGCCTAACCAAAGTCCTATACAACTGTAACATGACCTGCCGACTCTTGTACTCAATACCCCGTCTGATGAAGGCAAGCATGCTGTATGCCTTCTTGACCACTCTATCGACCTGCGTTGCCACCTTCAGGGTACAATGGACCTGAACTCCCAGATCTCTCAGTATTCTGCACTGTAAATTCTCTGATTCTCTGATTCTATCTATCATATAGGCTGCAATGTTCAACAGGTATCGCTGTGTTTGACTGTTGTCAGGGGAAAGCTATTTAATACAACGGGCTGGGCCGATTTCTAGGTGCGGGAGGCCCTGAGCAAGGAATGAGCTTGATTGAATTCCAGCCCCCACTCTGAATATGAGGCCCCAATTGAACGGCAGGCCAGAGGACCCACCTTGTTCGCAAGGCAGACAACAACAAGCTACATTCATCTAGCACCTATAAAGTGGCTGTTTGTTGTCAGACACAATTTGACATTGCGGGCGGGCCTCCCAGCCGCGTTTTTCTCCGCGGCTGGAGGTGGCACGTCGTTTGCTGGTGGCGGGTTTCTCTGTCCCTGGGGGCGCCACCCCACACCACCGGGAAACCGGCGGGTGGGGGTGCGTTGCCCGCGGGAACAGAGAAACCCGCCACCAGCGAACGGCCAGAGAATTCAGGCCAATGTCACAGGCCCAGATATCAGCACAAGTGACCAAAGGTTGGTCAAAGAGGCAGTGTGAGAGGGGAGTCGGAGAGGAGTGAGGGGGGGGGGGAGGGGGGGGGAGAGGGAGGTTGAGGGGGGAGTCGGAGAGGAGAGGGGGGAGGGGGGGAGAGGGAGAGGGAGGGTGAGGGGGAGTCGGAGAGGCGGGAGAGAGAGAGGGGGGAGGGGGGGAGAGGGAGAGGGGGAGAGGGAGGGTGAGGGGGAGAGAGGAGATGGGGTGAGAGGGGAGAGAGAGATAGAGAGGGGAGAGAGGGGGTAGAGGAGGTGAGAGGGAGGGGAGAGAGAGGGGGTAGATGAGCTGAGCAAGGGGGAGGGGAGAGAGAGAGAGGGGGTAGAGGAGCTGAGAGAGAGGGGGAGGGGAGAAAGAGAGAGGGGGTAGATGAGGTGAGTAGGATGGGGAGGGGAGAAAGAGAGGAGAGGGGGCTAAACCGCTGGCTTTTAAAGCAGACCAAGGCAGGCCAGCAGCACGGTTCGATTCCCGTACCAGCCTCCCCGAACAGGCGCCGGAATGTGGCGACTAGGGGCTTTTCACAGTAACTTCATTGAAGCCTACTCGTGACAATAAGCGATTTTCATTTCATTTAATTTCACCTGTGATCCCAGGGTGGCCAAGGAGAACAGAACCTACTGCATAGCCCAATGCAACAGACAATTAAATATTAATATTAACACGATAGTGCGTAATATATATTGAATTTCCTCTGCAGCTTCCTAAGTCTGTTATTTAGTATCTGTAGCGACGCTTCCATCTCCTCCCAAAGTGACTGCACCACCTCAGAAGCACAATGTCGCCTGTAAAGCAACCTGGGATGTTCTAAGGCCAGGAAAGGTGATTCCGGAATGCAGGTCTTTCCTCTTTCTCTCAGCCCGTGTCCCCCAAGTGTTGCCGCGAGGCCGGTACTTAACCGCCTTCATTCAGGTTTTTTTTAGCGTTCTCTTCGGCCAAGGCTGACTTGGGATCAAAAACAGGGAGATCGAACCCGTGACTTAACGGGGACCCGATGTGGTCCTCACCTCTGGAAATTGAACCACGATGCTGTCCACTTTGGCGGAAAGAATGGAAGAGAATAGGTGGATTGGCCGTGATAAATTGCCCTTAGTGTCCAAAATTGCCCTTAGTGTTGGGTGGGGTGACTGGGTTATGGGGATAGGGTGGAGGTGTTGACCTTGGGTAGGGTGCTCTTTCCAAGAGACGGTGCAGACTCGATGGGCCGAATGGCCTCCTTCTGCACTGTAAATTCTATCATTCTATGATCTTTTGAAATCAGGCGAGAGATTAGAAAATCCTGCGATTAATGGACATTGCTCAGTGAACCTCAACATACAGTGAGCAATGGCGGGGTGAGAGGAATTAGGCCTTGCTACAATCACATGGGGCATTGGTGAGGCCACACAGTTTTGATTTCATGACCTTTTTTAAATTAATTGATTCATGGGCATCGCTGGCTAGGCCAGCATTTATTGCCTATCCCTAATTGCCCTTGCATGGTGCAGGTCAGGCCATGGGCAGCAGAGTATAAAACACATGCAGGGTGGGAAGCAAGGAAATCCAGGCAAGGGTGGGTCAACCAAACTGCTGTAGGCCTCATGGAAGGGTGGCATATTCCCTTTCCTCAAGGACATTAATGAACCAGATGGGTGGTTATCTGCCGTGGTGGGATTGGAACTGGAGTCCAGAGCATTGCCCTGGCTCTCTGGTTTACTAGTCCAGTCACAATACCACCCCGTCACCACCTCCCCATTGGGCTGGTCCCTGAGATGAGAGGGTTCCCTATAAAAAGAGATTGAGGCTCCTCTTCATTGCGGTTCAGAAAAATGAGACGTTATCTGATTGAAACATAGCTTCTTTAAGGAACAATGGCAGGGTAGATGCAAAAGCATTCCCTCGAATCGAGACTACATGGTCCCCTGCTCAGAATAAGGGGTTGGCATTAAGGGCAGATTGTCGTGTTTTCTGCTTCGGAGATACGCAGGGATGACAGGAATTTTATTCAATGCTTTAAACGCCAGAATCAGTTTCTTTTGCTCAGTGACCACGCCCAGAACTAATCCTACACAGCCAGCAGTCACCAGACCCATATCATCAATAAATTTGCAATAAAGTGGATGAACTAATCGCGCAGATAGATATAAATGGGTCTGATATAATTGGGATTACGGAGACATGGCTGCAGGGTGAACAGGGATGGGAACTGAATGTCCCAGGGTTCTCAGTATTTAGGAAGGACAGGCATAAAAGAAAAGGTGGTGGCATGGCACTGCTGGTTATAGAGGAAATTAACATAATAGTGAGAAAGGATATTAACTCTGACAATGTGGAATCTGTATGGGTAGAGTTGAGAAATACCAAGGGACAAAAAACATTAGTGGGTGTCATATATAGACCCTCAAACTGCACTGGTGAGGTTGGGAATGGCATTAAACAAGAAATTAGTGATTCATGTAATCAGGGAATATCGGTCATCATGGGTGATTTTAATCTTCACATAGATTGGGCAAATCAAATTAGCCACAATGCCGGAGAGGAGGAATTCCTGGAGTGTATACCGGATGGTTTTCTTGACCAATATGTGGAGGAACCAACTAGAGAGCAGGTCATCTTAGACTGGGTACTGTGTAATGAGAAGGGAATCATTGCCAATCTGGCTGTACGAGATCCCGTGGGGATGAGCGACCATAACGTGATAGAATTTTTTAATCAAGATGGAGAGTGAAGTAGTTGATTCGGAAACTAGGGTGCTGAATCTTAATAAAGGGAACTATGAAGATATGAGGCCTGAGTTGGCCTTGATAGATTGGGGAGAGTTACTTAAAGAGATGACAGTGGATAGACAATGGCAAACATTCAAGGAACGCATGGAGGGTCTACAGCAACTATTCATTCCTGTCTGGCAGTAAAGCAAAGGGGGTAAGAGGGCCAATCCATGGCTTACAAAGGAAATTAGAAATAGTATCCAAGACAAGGAAGAAGCATACAGATTGGCCAAGAAAAATAATAGGTCTGAGGATTGGGAGCAGTTTAGAATTCAGCAAAGAAGGAGGAAGGGATTGATTAAGAAGCAGAAAGTACAGTACGAAAGGAAGCTTGCAGGGAACATAAAGACTGACACTAAGAGTTTATATAGATATGTGAAGAGAAAGAGATTGGTAAAGAGAAATGTAGGCCCCCTACAGACAGAAACAGGGGAATGCATAATAAGGAACAAAGAAATGGCTGAGCAATTGAATACATACTTTGGTTTTGTCTTCACAAATGAGGACACAAATCAGATCCCAGAAATGTTGGACAATGAAAGGTTTAGTGAGAGGGAAGAACTGAGGGAGATCAACATCAGTAGAGAAATGGTGCTGGGAAAATTGATGGGTTTGAAGGCGGATAAATCCCCAGGGCCTGAGAATCTGCATCCCAGAGTGCTTAAGGAGGTGGCTCTGGAAATAGTGGATGCATTGGTGGTCATCTTCCGGGATTCTATAGACTCTGGAACTGTCCCTGCAGATTGGAGGGTAGCTCACGTCACTCCGATATTCAAAAAGGGAGGTGGAGAGAAAGCAGGGAATTATAGACCAGTAAGCCTATCATCGGTAGTGGGGAAAATTCTCGAAACCTTTATCAAGGACTTTATAGCGGAACATTTAGAAAGCAGTGGCAGGATCAGTCAGAGTCAGCATGGATTTATGAAGGGGAAATCATGCTTGACAAATCTGTTGGAATTCTTTGAAGATGTAACCAGTACAGTTGACAAGGGGGAGCCAGTCAATGTGGTATATTTGGACTTTCAGAAGGTGTTTGACAAAGTCCCGCATAAGAGATTATTGTGCAAAATTAAAGAGCATGAGATTGGGGGAAATGTATTGAGGTGGATAGAAAACTGGTTGGCAGAGAGGAAACAAAGAGTAGGGATTAATGGGTCCTTTTCAAATTGGCAGGCAGTAACTAGTGGGGTACCACAGGGATCGGTGCTGGGACCCCAGTATTTGCAATATATATTAAGGATTTGGATGAGGGAACAAAATGTAACATCTCAAAGTTTGCAGATGATACCAAATTATGTGGGAGGGTGAATTGTGACGAGGATGCAGGGATCCTACAGCAAGATCTGGACAGGTTGGGCAAGTGGGCAAATCAATGTCAGATGCAGTATCATTTGGATAAGTGTGAGGTTATTCATTTTGGAAGCAAAAACAGGAAGGCCGATTACTACCTGAATGGTTGTAAATTGGGAGAGGGGAGTGTGCAGCGGGACCTGGGTGTCCTTGTGCACCATTCGCTGAAGGTAAACATGCAGGTGCAGCAGGCGGTAAAGAAGGCTAATGGTATGTTGGCCTTCATTGCGAGAGGTTTCGAGTACAGAAGCAGGGATGTGTTGCTGCAATTATACAGGGCCTTGGTGAGGCCACACCTGGAGTACTGTGTGCAGTTTGGGTCTCCTTCTCTGAGGAAGGATGTTCCTGCCTAGGCCAAATGAACAATACAAAGATGAGGAAAAAGTTTTCACTCAGAAGGCTGTCAACCTTTGGAATTCTCGACACGCAGAGGGCGGACGCTCAGACATTGAGTATATTCGAGACAGAGGTTGAAAGAGTTTTGAACACTGAGGAAATTGAGGGATATAGAGACAGGGAAGGACAGTAGAGCTGAGCATATCAGCCACGTTATTCAATAGTTGAGCAGGCTTGATGAGCCATATGGCCTACTCCTGCTCCGAGTGTGATGAATGCAGGAAGTTGTTGTATATATTGCATTGTCGCAGTAATATTTTTAACATACAGGCAGGCAGGCAGTGTGCCTGCAAAACATGCAATTAAGATGTCATAAAAGTGGGACAATCATTGATTATAACCATTTAATTGTTTACCTATATAGGGCTATAGAAAGAAGATTCCCTTAGGTTTAGATAATCGAGGGGCTGTGTTTACCCTTAGTAAGCTGGTCATAAGCCAGCGAGTGGGATAGAGACGATGAAATTAATGGGAGGAGCCAGGTCTGTAGCAAGCAGTTTAGCTTTTAGTCTGCAAAAGACAGAGGGACTTGTAGCTTGTGTCTGAAAGGGGCTCTCCTTTGCTGAAAACAACTCTCTGCACAGAGGACAGAAAGTATCCATGTGTTTGTTAACTCTATGTATGAGCTGCTTTTGACCTTCAGTGGGCTTTGCTTAATTGGAGATATCGAAGGTCTAAGTTAGACGTTATAAGCATTTCCTTTTATTGGTAAGAGCGGCCAGGTGATCATTGGAACCGTCAAGGCTGGGGAAGATGGAACCCAGACATGACATTTGTACAGCAGGTGGGAGAGGGAGGGTGGGAGCGGGTGCTCTTGGTAATGGAGAGACCCCGGGAGTGGAGGCTTGAGCTCCAGGTCATACGCGGGCAACTTAAAAGACAAGATGGGAGTTTATCAGTCACCCTTCAGGCAGTGAGACAGTAAGACAGTAAGTAAATAAGGAATGCTGTTAAATGCAGTTACATTCGGCTAACCAGATATTAATACCATTTCTCATAGCCGCGTTGTCAATAAAAGCTTCTCAGGGTGCAGAGAGCTTGAGAGAGATATTGCTAAGGACGTTACACTTGGGTCAACAGAATATTAATGTGTATCCTCATGAGTGACTTGCGAGATTTTCAATTAATTCTCGATGTCATGCTGCAACAGATAGAGATGGATAAATAAAACAGAATTTACTGAGATGGTGGTTTTATACCACTGCTGTGAGCGGATGACTCACACCGCCAACACTCCATTTGTGATTATAGATTTGTCATTCCCCCGCTGTAACTATGGGCTTTACGAAGTTCTGCATCGGTAGACCTGGGTGTGTTCTTTCCGGACCCCCCATTTCCGGAGTACCATGTCACACCTGAAGGATTTTGCAGCGAGTGAATTAATGTTGTGGTGTAGTTACTGATACTCACCCCTGTGCTAAGTGGGCGAAAAGTGACCCCCTTAGTTTGAGATTCTCCCACAAGAAGGAACGTCTTTCCCAGACCCACCTTATCAATACCCCCTCAGTATTTTACTTGCTTCAATCGAGTCGCCTCTCACTCTACTAAACCCCACTGGATACAAACCTCGCCTCTCCAACCTTTCCTCATCAGACACCCCGCCCATTCCATTAATCTGGTAAACCCTCTCTGAGCTGCTTCCAACGCAGTTACATCTTTCATTAAATAAGGAGACCAAGGAGACATAGTACTTCAGAAATGTGGAGTCATTGAGGTCTAGAGCACAGAACAGGCCCTTCAGCCCATCTTGTCTGCTTCGGTCAAAAACCTAACCATTTTAATCCCATTTCCCAGCACTTGGCCCATAGTCTTGTCTGCTGTGGGATCACAAGTGTTCATCTAAATGCTTCTTAAATGTTATGAGGGTCTCTGCCTCCACAACCCTTTCAGGCAGCAAGTTCCACACTCCCACCACCCACTGGGTAAAAAGGTTTTTTCCTCACATCCCCTTTAAACCTCCTGCGCATTTCTTAAACCTATACCCCCCCTGGTCATTGACCTCGCCACCAAGGGGAAACGTTTCTTCCTGTCTACTCTATCTGTGGCCCTCATAATTTTATACATCTCAATCCTGTCCCCCCTGAGTCTCCTCTGCTCCAAGGAAAACAACCCCAGTCTATCTAATGTCCCTTCATAGCTAACATTCTCCGGCCCAGGCAACATCCTGGTAAATCTCCTCTGCACCCTTTCCAGTGCTATCAGGGTCTAGGACAACTCATCGCGGCCGACTCATCGCGGCCGACTCATCGCTGCTGACTCATCGCCAGCCCAACTCATCGCCAGCCAACTCATCGCCAGCCCAACTCATCGCCAGCCAACTCATCGCCAGCCCAACTCATCGCCAGCCCAACTAAAAATTGAAATTCATGGTAATTCATGGTAAAAGCTGTCGGCGGCGGATAACTTTTGAACGGCCCACACCAAGCATTTGATAGATAGACCGGCCGGCGAACCAAGTTATATCACAGTTCAGACCGGTGGTATTTCAAATTTAATTCATGGTAGGGTTCGCCGGCCGGTCTATCTATCAAATGCTTGGTGCGGGCCGTTCAAAAGTTACCCGCCGCCGACAGCTTTTACCACGAATTACCATGAATTTCAATTTTTAGTTGGGCTGGCGATGAGTTGGGCTGGCGATGAGTCGGCGGCGATGAGTCGGCGGCGATGAGTTGTCCCATTCCCTGCTATCACATCCTTCCTATAATGTGGATTCTAGAACTGCACACAATACTCTCACTGTGGCCTAACCAATGTTTTATACAGTTCCAGAGTAATATCCCTGCCCTTAAACTCTATGCCTCGGCTAATAAAGGCAAGTATACCATAGGCCTTCTTAACCACTGCATTCACCTGCCCTGGTGCCTTAAGGGACTGGTGTACATGCACACCAAGGCCCCTCTGTGCTTCCCAGGGTCCTGCTGTTCATCATGTATTCCCTCGCCTTGTTTGTCCTGCCCAAGTGCATCACCTCACACTTATCCGGATTGGATTCCATTTGCCACTGATCAGCCCACCCGACCAGCCCGTCTATATCTTCCTGTAGACTCTCTCCCTTTTTGAATCAAGGAGTTACATTCGTTATTTTCCAATCCAAGGCAACCATTGCAGCAGCAATCTCACGGGCCACTTCTTTTAAGGGGAAAGTCAATCAGGCCCCTGGGGACTTGTCAGCCCACAGAGCCACCAATTTGCTCAGTACCGTTTCCCTGGTGATTGCAATTGTCCCTGAGTTCCTCCCTCATTCCAATTTCCTAATTCAAAAGCTATTTCAGTCTCTATGTAAATTAAAATTCCCTTTGATAATTATCATACCTTTCTGACAAGCTCCCATTATCTCTTCTTTTATAAAATATGCTCTGTTTTACTGTGTCAATTAGGGGGCCCACAAATGATTTCTTGCCTTATGCTTCCTTACCTCTACCAAACTGCTTCTATATCTCGGTTCCCTGAACTAAGATCATCCCTCTCTGTTGTGCTCATGTCGTCTATCATGAACGGAACCACCCCTACACCTTTTCCAAACTCACTCTGCTACCTCCAATCTCCAGGTCCCAATCTATGCCACCCTGCATTCATGTCTCTGTAATGGCTATTAGATTATATTTATTAATCTCTCTTTGCACTCAGTTAATCTGCTTTGTTTCTAATACTCCGCACACAGCCTTACGATTTTTTTCTTCTCATTATTTTTGTAAATTCTCGCCTTACCCATTGATTTATTTTTGGATTTGTACTCTATGTCCCTTCCTGTCACAGTCGATTTATCATTTCCCATATTAATGCCTTTCTCTATCCAGATCTAATAATAATAATCTTTATTCGTGTTACAAGGAGGCTGACATTAACACCGCAATGAAGTTACTGTGAAAATCCCCTAGTCGCCACATTCCGGCGCCTGTTCGGGTACACAGAGGGAGAATTCAGAATGTCCAATTCGCCTAACAAGCAGGTCTTTCAGGACGTATGGGAGGGAACCGGAGCACCCGGAGGAAACCCACGCAGACACGGGGAGAAGGTGCGGACTCCGCACAGACAGTGACCCAAGCCGGGAATCGAACCTGGGACCCTGGCGCTGTGAAGCAACAGTGCTAACCACTGTGTCACCGTTTAGGCCAAACTGGGTAAGGACGGCAGATTTCCTTTCCTAAAGGACATTAGTGAACTAGACGAGTTTTTAATGACAGTCTGGGGATGGCCATTACTGATACTATATATTTAATTAATTCAGCTTAAATTGACCAGTTGCCATGATGGGGTGTGAACTCAAAAGTCTCCAGATCATTAGTCCACGCCTTGCGATTGTTGTTTCAGCAACACGCCGAGTATAGCTACTCGACTCAGTTTTAGTGATGCAATTACTGTGGGCTTCTTTCCGCCCCATCTGCCTTCCCAACGTCAATGGTATTGGAGAGCTGATCAGCGGACCTCCTGCAGTTTCTGCAGTGGTTTCGCACCAAGGAATGACTGAACTGTCATCGACCAGAAACAATGGGGGCAACCTTCCCCAAAATTGGCAGAGTGCTGAATCGGGTGAGAAAACCTACAAAGGGCCGGCATGGTGCACCCAGCCAGCTGGAGGGGCGGGGCCTAAAATCGCCGGCGGCGCCGGGAATCTTCTATCGGCGTGCCGTTTTTACAGGGCGACCCGATCGCAAAAGTTATTGAAAGGACCTCCACCCCCACAGACATCAGGACCCCTGATCAGGTTAACGCTCCCCCCCCCCCCCCCCCCCATCCCACCACCATGGGCAGAAGGGCAACCACCTCGCTCTATGGATCAAGGCAACCTCCCCATACGCAGAAGGGGAACCCGCATTCAATGGAGGAGGGTTACCCGACCCCCCGACCCCCAAAGTGGAGCCACCTGGCAATACCACTGCTATGCCCCTCAATCCCTCGGGGCTACGGACACATCTGCGGCCCGGCATGATCATCACGACAGGTTTTCATTTTGGAAAACCAGTTGTATGATTCGATGGTTTAAAGGGTGTGTGTGTGTGGGGGGGGGGGGGGGGGGGGGGGATGGGGAAAAGATGTCAAAGTTCACCGGCTGCCATTTTGAATGTCGACGCTAAGCCAGATGTTGGTATTCGATGGCACAGCTGCGCTCTTCGTTTTGTTTGACTGTTCGTACGCTGACAGAGAATACTTAATAGGCCACAGTGCACAGCTGACATGCCATTTTCATTTTAATTCTCAGGTGTATCCACACGTGACATGCCATATCCGATCGGAAACTGGGCTGTGGACCTTACCATCACCAACCCGATTTTGGATTGCAGTACAATGAGTTGCATCCAATCAAATTTTTAATTGTAGCGTGGCTCTGACTGGGCACACCCAATCCAATTAAATTCAGCTTTGGCACGGCAAAATGTCCGTGGCGTAACTTGGACCGGTTGTTAACCTCTTCAAGGACGGTCGGTCCCTGTCAGAGGTATTCCCTGTACGGGCCCCCGACATTACCGCGGGAGGGAATTCTAACCTCATGCTCCGGCCTGTCACTCCCACAGTTCCGAGCCCCAATTGGAGTCCAGAGTGCCGAGGAGTTCCGAAGAGGGGTCGTGTTGGGACTCAAAACGTTAACTCTGCTTCTCTCTCCACACCTGCTGGGTTTATCCAGCACTTGCTGCTCACATTAGGCTCTCAAAGACCTCAAACTGAACAAGCTGGACTGTCCATTTGTGTCAGCGCGTGACTGGGAGGTGAATCCAATCCTTCCCTTGGATTCCACCATGACTTGGATGGGCCGAGAGGACAATTGAACCCAAATCAGGCAAGCTCATTATTGCAAAGTATGGCCTCCAGGGGACTGGATACTGACCTACGTGATGGCCACTGCGCAGAGACGATGGGATGAATGGCCTCTTTCTGTGCTGTAGACTCCTATGACTCTACACAGTGCTTCTGTTGATCATTGTGACTTATATTGTATTAAATGATAGTGTGTCAGCTCTCTGAAGAAGATTCAATAGAAAGTAAAGTCTACGGAGTTGACCCAAATATCATAAAGGGACATATTGTGCACACGGACTCTTTCTTCTCAATTCTCCCTTTGTTCCTGGACATTATTCTGTTTAAAATGGCAGATGGGACACGGCAACAATCAGACACTGTGGGGCACTCCATCGACCTCATTGGGATGAAAATAACGAGATGTCAAAATGATTCATTATTACCCATTTTACATAAACACCCGAGCGAAGAATCTTCTTGGAAAGATACAATGGTGGTTGCCTCCTCCCACTTCACAAACTCACTGCATTCAATATCTAGATTGACGTAGCATATAGAGCACAGAGAGTCCAGGAACATGCCCAAAGGTCGGAGGTCCAGGCCCCGTATTTAAAGGGCACACGGGCAATCGGCATTCTCCCTCCCACCTTCGCCCGTTCGCTGGTCCAGCCTTGCCCGCTAACCCTCCCTCGGTGTCCTCCACACAGCTTTCACTGGCACCGCCCGATCTCCAGCACAGGCTGGCCATTGGCTCACGCTCCCTTAAGATGGTGATGGAGCGGCAACTCACTGTCAATCATGGAGGAGGTCAACCTCGCCGGGGTCACGACGATTGTAAAGGTCAACATTCTAATTTCTGACTGGTGGGCAACTTAATTCTGGTGACCTGGCCTTTTAATCTGCAAACATGACATGGGAAAGGACTTCCCGATATTGCTCATTGGGAAGCTCATCCCGCCTTTAACCGAGTCCTGAGAATCTTCATTGCTAAAGTTCATCCCGTTGTTGTTGGGAAACTGATTTTTGCTCTCACCCCGAATTAAGTTCCCCTGCCCGCTGCTGGCAGAACCAGAAGATTCCGCTCCTTTGTCTTTCTTTTCTTTGTCCAATGGGGAATATTGTTCCTAAATGTCTATAAAATAGATATTGGGTCTGAGCATCCCCTTTCTATTGAACTAATTTGAAGAAATCTTTTGTTTGGGAGGTATATTAAGGGTTATGGACCCAAAGCAAGCAAGATGCAGTTAACATCCAATTGAACGGTCTGAACAGGATAATCTCCTCCTGTTCCTTTGTTCATTGGCTCCAATGATGTCAGTGCTTTGAACATATCGTCCTCGCTACCCCTTCCCTCCCTCCCTGCAAGAGTTCAAAACCCAAGCACCACCGAACCGTTGTGATTTTTCCAATTCGCCTCCGACTGTGACGTTGTCCTATTTGGTAGGGCCTCCAGTCCTCTGGCATCTCACCGAGCTCCAGGTGGTACGCAGCAACAACCAATCAGAAAGGTAGGGTTGGAGAGCCAAGGACTGGAATACAACCAGCCATCGAGGCTGATGATGATAACAGCACGGGTGAAGGAAGAATGGAAGTCACTCGTGGGACGAGGAGCTCAGCTCAAACAGACTTACGACAGACTGGCCAAACTCTTCACTCGAAGGGATTGAGACGCCAACCAACGTGTCCTTTTCAAAGTTAAACTTTATTATTCGGTAACACAAAAGAACCATGCGCACTCACACTGAACAGTCTTTTAAATAATGGTATGTTTAAATGTAAAAAGGAGTGTCCTGTCACAACATTACAATTCGCCTGATGTCTTTACAACATGAAAAAGGGTGACGTTGTAGAGAACCTGGTGGCCATTATTCCACGTGTAAAGCACTCGGTCTCTCGGGTTGTAGTCCAGCATGGATATGTGGGAGTACTGGTTGTGGAACGGAATGTCGGTGTACTCGTAGCTCGACGTGTTGGTATAGTAGGCAAAGTAAATCTTGGCACCGGCTAGGTGGGAGTTTGTCACGTAGAGCGTGCCGCAGATCACGAACGACTCGCCAGCACTGCGCTTGGGGTAGCCAGTGTCCCAGCTCTGAAGGATCTCCAGCGTCTGGGAGTCTAGCCGGCTGATGACGATGTTGCCCGCGTTCTGGTTGGTGGTGTAGACGGCCCACAGGTCGCTCTCGTCCACCATCAGGTCGATGTCGGAGAACCCACCCCAGGAGTAGGGGTAGGTATTGTTGTAGCCGGCACCGTCGAGGCTCCGCTGCACCAGGATGCTGCGGGAGCGGAAATGGTACTTGATGATGATGTTGCTCTGGTACTTGTTGTAGTACAGCGAGCCGTTGAAGACCACGTGGCCCGTGCCCGCCCAAGGGTGGGGCAGGCGGTAGATTACAAACTTCTCCCCCTTGACGAAGTCGTTGAAGGAGCGGAACTCGCGCACCGTCCGACCGTTCAGGTAGCCATCCATGTACCACAGCTGCAAAACAAGAACAGTTTGAACATTACGGAGGGGGCGCGATGCAGGAAAACCCGGAATGTCGGGAAATCGTTCGGAGCACCTGCTCACAGAGTCATCGCAACGCCGTCAAATTCTCACGAAGGCTGGTCTCTCCCAAATGCTAACCCGCATCTACCTCCCAGGTTCTGACTAACCCATCGGCTGCTCGATGTGCGTTCCTTTTTTAACCCAGCGATCCCTTGTTAGTTCAGAGGGAGCCAGGGTTAACAGCAGAGCCAAGGGTTTGTTCATCGTTTCTTGAAACAGAATCCCCTCCGGTGGCCCAAAGGAATTCACCCAAATTAGCACAGACCTGAGGAGACGTGATGTGGTTGCTTACGAGGAAGTCTTTGGGGTTAATATGGACCTTGGGCGCTAGGGAGTGCAGACTTCCAAATCCGCTGCCTGTTATACATCACACGATCAGAGGGAGGAAGGATTTGACAGGGAGTATAATGATCAGCCAATCCAGTACCAATTATTTTACATGTTTGCCTCAAGCTAAACCTACCCACTATGTTCCCTGTAGCTTCCTGATCCTTGCCTGTCTCCTCTCAGTGGCAAGTCCCAGAATTAGATTTTTGAAGTCCTTAATGATGTATCTTGGCTATTGCTCAGACTCCTGCATTGGCTGGATTAAATCAAACTACACACTTGTGTGATGTCTCTCTGGTCGGATTTATTCTGCAGCAAGCTCGCTGATCTAGGCGTGGCAGCCATACAACGTTCCTTTTGTAAC
Organism: Scyliorhinus canicula; assembly: GCF_902713615.1. NCBI lineage: Eukaryota > Metazoa > Chordata > Chondrichthyes > Carcharhiniformes > Scyliorhinidae > Scyliorhinus > Scyliorhinus canicula. The sequence goes on from NC_052170.1 coordinate 5,610,223, forward strand.
TAAGACTCAGCGGAGTGCTGCACTGTGGGAGATGACCTTTTCCCAACGAGATATTAAACCAGCCGTCTCTGGTGGGTGTACAAGATCGCGTTCAGAGAGGTGAATGGGAGTTCTCCCTGGCATGCACACCCAATGTGTATCCCTCAATCGACAGCACAAGCAACAGATGGCCTGATTGCATTGCTGTTTAGGGTGAGCATGTGCAGATTGATTTCCGAGTTAAGAGTCAACCACATTGCTGTGGGCCTGGAGTCACATGTAGGCCAGGCCGGGTAAGGACGGCAGATTTAATTCCCCGAAGGGACATTAGTGAACCAGACGGGTCTTTACAACAATCGACGGTGTGTTTTTTGATCACCATTAGGGGGACATATGCGAGGGTAGCACAGTGGTTAGCACAGTTGCTTCACAGCTCCAGGGTCCCAGGTTCGATTTCCGGCTTGGGTCACTGTCTGTGCGGAGTCTGCACATCCTCCCCGTGTCTGCGTGGGTTTCCTCCGGGTGCTCCGGTTTCCTCCCACAGTCCAAAGATGTGCGGGTTAGGTGGATTGGCCATGATAAATTGCCCTCAGTGTCCAAAAAGGTTGGGTGGGGTTGCTGGGTTACAGGGAAAGTGTGGACCTGTGGGCTTAGGTAGGGTGCGCTTTCCAAGGGTTGGTGCAGACTCGATAGGCCGAATGGCCTCCTTCTGCAGTGTAAATTCGAAGATAAATGAGAAGTAACACAAGTGCCAGGCATTCAGAGAACATAGAACATACAGTGCAGAAGGAGACCATTCGGCCCATCGAGTCTGCATCCACCCACTTAAGCCCTCACTACCAACCTATCCCGTAACCCAATAACTCCCCCTCCCCAACCTTTTTGGACACTAAAGGCAATTTAGCACGGCCAATCCACCTAACCTGCACTTCTTTGGACTGTGGGAGGAAACCGGAGCACCCGGAAGAAACCCACGCACACACGGGGAGAACGTGCAGACTCCGTACAGACAGTGACCCAAGGCGGGAATCGAACCTGGGACCCTGGCGCTGTGAAGCCGTAGTGTTAGCCACTGTGCTGCCGTGCTGCCCATCACCAGCTTCAGCAAGATGGTCGAACAATCTCCCCATGGCATCTAATGACATAATCATTGCTGAATCCCACGCTATCAACTCTCGAGTTTTCCTGTGTTTTCCACAGAAAATAATTAGCAACATCGATAACTGTTCAAAGCTCGCACGGAGACAAGTTTTATCGAGAAAAGGAGGGGGCAGCAAGTGCTTTCAGACTATCTCCGCTGACATTCAGAGCTCTCCTGCTCCACAGTGATACCAGCACAGTGCTGACGAGCTGGCATTAATTAATTCCCTGAGCTGATTCTCATGTTTAACCGCACACCAGTCTGACTAATAAGCTCGACATGTTGTTGGTTTTAAGATGTGAGTGGGCTCACATCCCAAATGTTTCTGTTAATTTTTGTGGTTATTAACAGAGGTGTTATGCGCGGCAGACTTTTAGAACTGGGGGTGGGTCGCTTGCCGTGTGCAGTGTCTGAAAAGACGTCTCACATCCAGCTGTCCAAACACCGGACATTTTAATAACGAGCATCAACGCAAATAAAAATTTACGTGGAGAATTTGGCAAAGCGCTTCCTTGGCCCCGGACTAGGTTTTAAAAAAATAAATTTAGAGTAACCCGATTATTTTTTTTCCCAATTAAGGGGCAATTTTGCGTGGCCAATCCCTCCAACCTGCACATCTTTGGGGTGTGGGGGTGGTAGCATGGCAGCACAGTGGTTACCACAGTTGCTTCACAGCTCCAGGGTCACTGTCTGTGCGGAGTCTGCACGTCCTCCCCGTGTGTGCGTGGGCTTCCTCCCGGTGCTCCGGTTTCCTCCCACAGTCCAAAGATGTGCAGTGTAGGTGGATTGGCCGTGCTAAATTGTCCCTTCATGTCCAAAAAAGGTTAGGCGGGGTTACTGGGTTGCGGGGATAGGGTGGATGTGTGGGCTTAAGTTGAGTGCTCTTTCCAAGGGCTGGTGCAGCCTCGATGGGCCGAATGGCCTCCTTCTGCATTGTAAATTCTATGATTCTATGACACGGGGAGAATGTGCAAACTCCACGCGGTTAGTGACCCAGGGCCGGGATTCGAACCCAGGTCCTCAGCGCTCTAGTCCCAGTGCTAACTACTGCGCCACGTGTCACCCCCTGCGCCGGACTAGGTTAACCCTTCGCTGCCTGCACTCCACTCCTACGCTTCAGGTGACCCTCGACCCCAGCACCAGCTTGGCCTATACAGCCCATGGCTTGATCAGCCCGCTCCGGACTCTGGCGCGATTTGCCAGCTGGCTTGGCCTCGGTCCCAAGGTTGTGCGATTCGGGGATACTGTCCCTATAGCAGGTTCCTGCCCCTCCAGAGGGGTGGCCCCCTCAGCATCTCAGATCGTTTTATTTTCAACCAGGGGGCTGGCACCAAGTAAGGGCACATTAGGTAGAACTTACAACCCAAAGCCCAACTCTTTGCCCCAACGTAACCACGTTCTCCACATCAGCATCCTCTCTCTCTCTCTCTCTCTCTCTCGCTATCTTCATCTCAACATCAGCATATCCTTCCATTCCTTCCCCACCCTTTTATGGACCATTCTCTTTCATGCCATTTGCCTTGACCACTCCATGTGGTCTATTCACATCAGTGTAGAAGTTTCTCCTGAGTTCCTACATGGGTCTGTTAGCGATCACTTTCCATTGATGGCGTGGACTTGCTTCTGTGTGGAAACATTGGGTGGAATTTTACAAGCTACCCAGTGGTAGGAGGTTAAGTGGGAGGACCTGTAGCTTAGGGGGGGGGGGTGCCATTGGCACCATGCCCACCGCCTGCCCACCTACCCCGTCACAATTCACTGGCTGCACCCCACGGACCAATTGAGGCCCTCATGTGAGCAGTAAATGGCCAATCAACGGCTTCGCAGCATCGCTGCCCTGTTTAAACAGGAGAGGGGGTAAGGCATGCAGCCAATGTGTAGCCTGGCTGGTTTAACCCCATGGGCTGCTGGTCAGTGAAAAGGGTGCAGGGATGGGGGGGGGGGGCAATGCTTCCTTTCCACCCCCCCCACCTCACTCCAATCGAAGACACCCCCTCCATCCATGGCTTAGCCACCCAGCATCCGCCCTCCTCCCTCATCCCCCCCCCCCCACCCCCGTGCCCCATCCCCCAGCCCTGCCCAACACACCCCCACCTCCCCGTCCCCACTCCCTCGCTGGGCTGTTCCCCCTTTCTCCTGGGTTTCCTGCAACGCCGGTAGTGGCCACCGATCCTGGAGGGGTTGAGGGCTGGTGGCCTCTCATTGGCTGGCAGCTCCTGGAGATGAGTGGAGGTCCCACCTCACACCAATTAAAGGACCATCGACCCCCGAAAATTGAGCTTGTCCCAGTAATCTAGGCTAGAGTCCGGGCGTCTGCCCTCATTGAACAATCACCTCACCCACACTATCAAATCCATTCATAATCTTCAATCACCTCTTGGAGCTTACCCCTCTTACCTTCTCTTTACAAGAGAAATGTGCTGCAATCTATTCAGTCTCTCCTGATAGTTGCACCTTCTCAGTTTTGCCGTTTCTTCTTTTTAGTATCTATTCCCCCAGATTGAACCTTTGCCTGACTCTAACCTCTCGTGCATCCCATCATCCTCACCATTGATAGCCGCACCTTCAGTCACTCAGACCCTCCCCCACCCCTCCCCGACGCTCATGACTTCCCCTCCACTCAAAATTGGCGGTGGCCAATTTCCCGGCCTCACATTGGAAGAGCGAGGAAGAGAGTGGACTGGGGCTTGCTTCTGCTGGAGTCTGACAATCGGGCATTTTTTTGGCCACCTCACTGCAGGATGCATCTGGAAGGTTCCAGGATGGTTTCACTGGGACTTCAGCAGTGACGAATTTCAGCACCTTTCACCAGTTCAGATTTAAGGTCCTCACCACAAGTGAAAGGGGCCGGTTTAGCTCACTGGGCTAAATCGCTGGCTTTTAAAGCAGACCAAGGCAGGCCAGCAGCACGGTTCGATTCCCGTACCAGCCTCCCCGGACAGGCGCCGGAATGTGGCGACTAGGGGCTTTTCACAGTAACTTCATTGAAGGCTACTCGTGACAATAAGCGATTTTCATTTCATTTCAATGAAAGGTGGTCAATTGCTTCCAGTGGTCAACAGGAGGCGTGAGAGGATAAAATTGAAGATCGCCCCAAAAGAGATCAAAATAAAAAATATTACTGGGCGGGTCTCTCCGATTCCCAGCTGCGTGTTTCCCGGTGGCGCCCTGTCTGCTGGTGGCGGGAATCTCTCTTCCCACCGCTTGTCAATGGGATTTCCCATTAAAGCCCCCCCTCGCCGTCAGGAAACCCACGGGTTGGGGTGCACCCTGGCGGAAACACTGTATCCCAACGGCCGTTGGGTTTGAAAGTGAAATTCCCTGTTACAAACAGAGTGAATAAATTATTTTACAAAGCAACATTAAAGGGGGTCCGGAAGGAGCGGGACTTTGGGATTAGGCTTGACCGGTGGGGTCCTGTGGTTCTGCTGAATAGAAACTTGACAATGAAAATTGTCACAGGAATGAAATCCTGACCAAGGTAATGAGCCGAAAACTGACCAATCAAGTGAATGACAAAAACGACTCTGGGAATTGTCACAATCTGGGTTCGACAGGATGTGTGGTTTGGAGCAGTACACTGGCAGACTGGGGTGAGATGGCTCTTAAGGTTTGAGTTGGAAACAGTGCGGAGGGAGCTCTACGCCAGGAGTGTTTGATGGGGCCGTAATAGAGGGAGTTCTACGATGAATCCAATTCACGGAAACCTAGCCTGCGGCTCTCAGTGAGGGGGCAGTAGAGAGGGATCTTTGTTCTGCATCGAATTCCATATTTGGCTTGCTTCCTATCCCTTGCAATGGGAGCCACTTGATTTTCCAAGCTCTCCAGTCTGCTGTTCTGCAGAACAGGACGCTCCCTCCATCAGATCATCAAAGGGACCCATGGTTGCTGGAACGTTACATCTCCACCGCTGGTCAGATAGACTAAAGACATTTCTTTGGAAGTGATTCCACGGTTCAAAAGTAGCAACTCCCCGAGTTCCCCAAAGAGTGCCACACTCCCGAAAAGAGAGGCGGGGTCACGCCTTTATTGCCCACAAGGGAGGCCAACTCATCCCTTGGTCCCTCATCCATAAAGGTTCGATTTTTAATGCATCTCACAAACATGACACCGAGACATTGTGATATTAATTAGTATCAGCTGGGAGAGGTTAGATTAGTCAACAATTCAGCATCAGTGGCATCATTTACTGTCCTAATTACCAATGTAGAATCTGTAAAAACAATCCATTAATCCCACGGCTAGGACATGAACTGTTGCAGTGTCATCAGTAACGTCCAAATTAATTACCTGGGAACTCGCCGTGAATGCTAAGTGGGTCATTACCAGAGAAGCGTTCCTGAAAGATACTAAATAATAATGTTCCACACATGAATGATATCCAAAAAGATTAATATTCCACTAATGGTTGCTGATGTAAAATAGCTCTGACCCCATAAAATATAGTTAAGTGAGGTATGTTTACCCTGGGTTCAAATTCTTCCCCTGTTTCCTCATCTGCCAGCCTAAAGGTGGGACCGATTGCCCACAGGTTTGGAGGCCCCCCCCCCACCCCCCCCCCCCCCCCCCCAACCCCAAATAAGAGCAAATCGATCAAGTTTGCATTTCCTTGAATGTGAACGAGTGATGGGTGATTTGATTGAAATGTGTAAGATGATTATCAACATTTAAGAGGCATCTGGATGGGTACACAATGTCCTAGGTTGCACTCCCTTTTGGGTTTCTTAACAACGTTGCAGTTAAAGATTTGTTGGCACGCTCCTGATCTACGGGCAGCCGGTGCGGAGCAGGGGGCGGGGAAGGTCCCTCCTCGTGAACCTGCTCCTGGGCCTGGCGAAACTTGCCGGAAACAGGGCCAGCCAGCGGGCGATCGAGGGGGACGTCCAGTCTGACCGTCTGCCCCTCTTCCGTGGCCTCATTCGCGGTCGGGTGTCCCTGGAGAGGGAGCATGCGGTGTCCACGGGCATACCCGAGGCCTTCCGTGCTCGGTGGGCACCGCAGGGTTGGAGCTGATGTTTTTTAAGTTTCCGTTCCTCTTTGTTCTTTTTGGGCTGTGCTTCATTTGTCCTTTGTCGGAGCGGCCCCCTTTAATTTATCCCTTAATTAATTTCAGTTCTCCTAATTAGTTGATTTGCTTCATAATATACTCTGGATGGGGACATAAATAGGGAGGGTATAGAGGGATATGGACCGGGTAAGGGCAGAAGGTGTTTTTTTTAGATAGGCATCATGATCAGCACAGGCTTGGAGGGCCGAAGGGCCTCGTTCTGTGCTGTACTGTTCTGTGTTCTATACACAAGTGTGCACAATGACCTAACTGGTTAAACGCTTCAGTTGGAAGGGTCCTGAGAGCTTCCAATATTGACTGTACACTGACCTCCAATGGACTTCTTGTTATGAGAAAAACGAGTTGGACGCTTTTGCTTAATGTTATCTTCACATCCTTGTCCAAGGGTTACAATGGGTTGGAGGATTAAAAGAAAGAGAAGTACATGCATTTCTATAGCGCCTTTTATGAAGACTGGACGGTTCAAAGTCTTTTCCAGACAACAAAGTGGTTTTGGAATTGTAGTCATTGTTCCATGGCAAGAATCAATGTTTTTTTTTCTTCCCTCTCAATCTTTGCATATCTTCCTCAGTGTGGGTTCCAATGCACAGAATACAGCAAAGAACAATACAGCACAGGAACAGGCCCTTCGGCCCTCCAAGCCTGTACCGATCATGATACCACCCTTGGCCAATACCCTCAGCACTTCCTTGTGCCGTATCCCTCTATACCCATCCTATCCACGCATTCGTCAAGATGTCTTTTGAATGCCGTTAATGTATCTGCTTCCACAACCTCCCCTGGCAACGTGTTCCAGCCACTCACCACCCTCTGTGTAAAAAAAACCTGCCTCGCACATCTCTAAATTTTGCCCCATGGCTTAAACCTACGCCCCCTAGTGACTGGCTCCTCCACCCTGGGAAAGAGTGTCTGCCCATCCACTCTATCCATGCCCCACATAATCATGGCAGGTAACATTCAGAGACAATACTCCCCGCTTCCACTGTGCATGGAACAAAACTTGAAGCAAATAGGAGAGAAATCACTCATTTTACCGATGTTGCACTCTTGACTCTTCTTCACATCACCCCTTCAGTGGCATATGTTCCACCCGGCTCATGCTCTGCACCCCACCCAGTTCACTAAATGATCTCCGAGACCCGGCTCCCTCTGCTGCTGACATGCGGTACAAACCCCAGCCCCGTTGTCTCCAGTACGTATTTCTGCTCTGCAATATCCTTCACCCCCAGAGTAGCCAGCCCCCCGCCCCTCCCCCACCCGCCCCTCCCCAAGTTGTCCACCTACCCGATTCTCCGTGCTGGAAGCCAGAGTGTCCGTCATCCAGGCACCAAAGCGGGAGCCCGATGCCCTGACGGTGAACGGGTTACTGATTCCTGTTAGCTTCCCGCAGCCTGAAAGAGAAGAGGAAAGGCAAATGGGTGAGTCTGCATTGGGCTAGGTCGCTACGCAGGCTATTAAAATATTCAATACCTTGCGGGGAAAGGTCCGGGGCAAAGCAAACCTGGAGAGAACAGGCCTACAGGCTGACAAGGTGGCTGAAAGAAAAAGACTCGGGGGTGAAACTGATGGAGAACGTGCTGGATCCCATTTAGTGGAGGAGGGAGGAGGGAGGATAAGATGTTGGGTGGTGGGAGGGAGAAGGAGGGTAAGGGATGGGGGCGCTCCCCAGCTCCCAGGAGCTGCCCAGAGGTTGGGCACTTCAAGCTGAACGATCGACGCATATCAGCGCAGATCCTTTTGGCCATCATGTGCCCTGTGGCAGCTCTTTGCCAAAGCCGTCAAAAACACGGGCAGGATAAAAGAGAAGGGAAGTGACTACGCGACCGTCAACGCTGTTAGAATGAAGTCTTTACCCAGTTTCTGCATGCAAGCATGTAGTCTCTGCTCCAGAAGCATGACCCTGTGCTGGAGCTCCTCATAGTCGTAGGCACCCATTTCCTCCTGGATTCCCAGCAACACCACCGACAGGTTCCGGACTTCTTCTTTTAACCTCAGAATCAGCCTGGCGTCAGATTTGTATTGATCGAGGACCGGGATCAGCGGCAGCAGCTCGTTCATCTTCTCCTTTAATTCCTGTCGGAGGCCAAAGCAGTTTGCTGGATCAGTTTAACTTCCCCAAGAATAGCCCGATGCCACATTGAAACACCTTCAACTCCCACCTTTATTAACTCTCGTCACGCCTGACGTTCCTTTTCATTCAAATCAGTTTAATAGAGAAACAGGGAGGCTTGGACACTGATCAACATTGGGCCCACTATTGGGTTTCAGTAGAACGCCATGGTAAGGGCAATTTTCTCACACAGAGGATGGTCTGGAATGAGCTGCCAGAGGCTGTAGTAGAGGTGGATACAATTTTGTCTTTTCAAAAGCGTTTAGACCAGGGGTGGGCAAACTTTTCCGTGCAAGGGCCACATTCAGAAATTCACAATTTTAAAGGGCCGCATAGTATATTAATTAATAGTCCCGGTTGTAACCAATTAGCGTGCGGCATATACCTCAGCGCTTCCCCCGGTGGCATCCTGCCTTTAGCCCTCTTTTTCTCTACTTTTCAAAAATGGCGCTTCGCCCGGTTATGATTCTGGGCGCCTCATATAGAACATAGAACATAGAACAGTACAGCACAGAACAGGCCCTTCGGCCCTCGATGTTGTGCCGAGCAATGATCACCCTACTCAAGTCAACGTATCCACCCTATACCAGTAACCCAACAGCCCCCCCATTAACCTTATAAAAAAAATTTAAAAATTAAAAAAAAAATGTTTTAAAAAAAAATTTATTTTTTATTTTTTATGACTTGATCTTGGTGGGCCGCATAAAGACCTTTGGCGGGCCGTAGTTTGCCCACCCCTGGTTTAGACACTTAATTGGGTAAGATGGGTACAGAGGGATATGGTCCCAATGCGGTCAATTGGGACCAGCTTAGAACATAGAACAGTACAGCACAGAATAGGCCCTTCGGCCCTCGATGTTGTGCCGAGCTTTGTCCGAAACCAAGATCAAGCTATCCCACTCCCCGTCATTCTGGTGTGCTCCATGTGCCTATCCAATAACCGCTTGAAAGTTCCTAAAGTGTCCGACTCCACTATCACAGCAGGCAGTCCATTCCACACCTAACCACTCTCTGAGTAAAGAACCTAGCCTCGGACATCCCTCCTATATCTCCCACCCTGAACCTTATAGTTATGCCCCCTTGTAACAGCTACATCGACCTGAGGAAATAGTCTCTGAACGTCCACTCTATCTATCCCCTGCGTGGTGAAAACTGGGCGGAATGGACAAGCTGGGCCGAAGGGCCTCTTTCCATGCTATAACCCTCTATGACTCTATTCCTTCACTAGAGTGAGCAGGACGTTACACCCAGAGAGCCAGCACAGGATGAGGCAAACGACACCAACGCATTAAAGAGGAAGCCAATCAAACACAGGAGGGATGGAAGGGGGATGGTGATAGGGTGACTGAGGTCAGGTGAGAGGAGCACCACGTGGAGCGGAAACATGAGTCGCTTTGAATGGTCTGGCTGTAAAACTCCTCGTAAATCCCACTATAAAAATCCAAATTCCGAGTTTGAATACCGGAGTCTGGGAGCCATGTATAGGCCTCCCAATAGTTGGGCTCGATTCTCCTCCCGCCCTGTCCTGCTGGCAGCTACTCTTGACCAGGAGATGGGTTCTCAGGGTCGTCCGTCTTGTTCCACCCTCGCATGTCCGCCCTGTAGCTGGTCTGAAACCGCTCTGTGGGGTCCATCACCCAACCACACCCATCGGTCAACCTCGCTGTCCTCCACTTTGCCCGCTCGGTGAAATCACTTGGCTCGGGTCAAATGGCCAGAATACTGTCATGGCCTTTTCGGGATGTCATTATTTTAAAGCCCTTCTCGCCCGAGCAATTCCACTTTAATTAAATCAAATAATGGACCTCCAATCTCGTCTCATTTCCAGACACCTGCTGTGGTACTGGGGGGGTGGGGGGGGGGAACGATGACGGATGTAAGATGCATTCTCAATAGCCTCGCCTCCAGGAAACGAAATACCTAAACTACTCCAGATACCTTGAGTGAACTGGTTTTATAATCTTGCAACGGTTCCCTAATCCTTCCCCGATTGGGGGCAACTGTGCTTAATTACCAATTTGAAGCATGCATTCTATTGGAGCAGAAATCCAACCTTTCCAAACGACAGCTAAGGTTGGAAACCGAGGACTTTAATCAACCAGTGTGCTGTTAGGAAAGCCTGCTCCAGACTTACCGCTGGAGGCAAAGACTCTTTCATCCTTATTATCCCCCCCCCCCTTCCTCCTTCTGTGTTTGTCTGTCTGGTGGCACGGTAGCACAGCGGTTAGCACTGTTGCTTCACAGCAGCAGGGTCCTGGGTTTCGATTCCCCGCTGGGCCACTGTCTGTCCGGAGTCTGCACGTTCTCCCCGTGTCTGCGTGGGATTCCTCCGGGTGCTCCGGTTTCCTCCCACAAGTCCCGAAAGACGTGCTTGTTCGGTGAATTGGACATTCTGAATTCTCCCACTGTGTACCCGAACAGGCGCCTGAATGTGGTGACTAGGGTCTTTTCACAGTAGCTTCATTGCAGTGTTAATGTAAGCTTACTGGTGACACTAATAAAGATTATTATTATTACTATTACATTAACAACAATTTACACCATCGGTGGCCTCGTCGAGGTCTCTAGCTCTGTAACCATTTCCCTCTCAGAGATTCCTCCAATCCTACTTTCTTTGGCCCAAGGTTTCAGTCATCTAATATCTCCTCATGTGGTGCGGTGTCATGGTGTTACTCCTCTGAAGATCCTTGGATGTTTTGTTATGTTAAAGTTGCGGTATATATATAAGTGGTTGTTGCTAAACGATGGCAATATGGGCAGTGCAGTGAGACGGCTGAAGTGAGACCACAGGCCTGATATTTGTTGAGAGCGCTAATGACCCCCACTTGCCCTCACAACGACACCTGACCAACACGGTGTCTTTCTTACACCCCCACCACAGAAAGGGAAATCCCGTTCAACCAACTTATTTAAGGAGTCACACGTGCTGTGGATGAAGGGGAACCGGTAGATGTACTGTACTTAGATTTCCAGAAGGGATTTGATAAGATACCACATCAATGGTTATTACATAAAATAAAAGCTTAAGGTAACCTATTGGCATGGATTGATGAACGGCTAGCGAACAGGAAACAGAGAGTTGGCACAAATGAGTTTTCTAGTTGGCAGGACGTGCCGAGTGGTGTGCCACAGGGGTCAGTGCCGGGGCCACAACCTTTTACAATTTGTATAAATTTCCTGGGTGAAGGGACTGAAGGCATGGTCGCTAAATTTGCTGACGACACAAAGAAAGGCAGGAAAGTAAGTTGTGAAGAGGACGTAAGGTGGCTGCAAAGCAACATAGAGGTTAAGTGAGTGGGTAAAAAGCTGGCAAATGGAGTATAATGTGGGCACATGTGAGATTGCCCATTTTGGCAGCAAGAATAAGAAAAGCTTGTTGTCTAAATGATGAGGTTGCGGAGCTCAGAGATGCAGAGGGAGCCGGGCGTCCGAGCGCATGAATCACAAAAGGCTAGTCTACAGGCACAGCAAGTAATTTGAAAAGCTGCAGAATGTTGCCATTTATTGTGACAAGTAGTGGGAATATGGAATCCCGCCATCGACGGACAGCCCGCCCCCGAAAAACACACGGCCAGGGACAACCAGAGGATTCCGCTCATGATCTTATTAAACGGTGGAGCAGGCTCGAGGGGCCGAATGGCCTACCCCCGCTCCTAACTCGTGCGCCCGCATAATGGTCCTCAGTGCAGAGAGAGAGACAGCCATTTTATTGCAAGAGAATTCCATCGAAATTCTCCCTCGTTACTCGCAATGCGGGCCGTTGTGCGAAGACAGCAGGGCGGCCACGCGATACCATCCCAGTGCACCTTTAAAGAAACTAGATGTAATTTGTGTCTGGTAATTTAATCCGACAGTTTATCCATAGCTAAATTGAAAAGTTTTGCTTGCTTTGGCAGCTAATTCAGGAATCAACGAAAGCAGCATCAATCTTCCTGACATGTCTTTTGCTTCTGAAATCAAAAACCCTCGTCCTGAAATATAACTTAATTCCCTGGATCCCGGGATGACACTAAATATTGTGCAAGGATTCTGCCAGACGTTGTGTTTTTTTTAATTTTAACCAACAGAATATATTAGCCGGAAAGGACCACGAAGCAAAGAAGCAAGTGAGAAAATGTTCTCCAACAGTGAGCCTCAAAGCCTGACATTAATCTACATCTGATTTTCACAGTACAGGAGCTGCAAAAAGGCAAAAGAGAATTTATGAGCATCGAAGGAACCCAAACAATATATCTTGCTGCAAACATTCGGGAGACTGGTAATTTCCCGATCTGAATCCCTCGGCTCCAGAAGTCAGCAAGTGTCATTGCTCAAGTTAGCAACGGACATTTTAAAGAAATCCGAGCTCGGAAGGTATGAACGCAACACTGAGTGGCCATCCTGTTACATTACTATATTGTAATATATATATACTCTTTTGTCTAGCCGTGTTGTTGAAATATAGACGTAGACGTCCAGTGATGGTAAAGTAATTTAATGAGTAATATAAAATAATATTACTTAATACTAAACTAGTTAACAAACAAATAACTGTCGATCAAACTATTAAATAAGATCATGCTAAATACTGATATCTATTAACTTCTTCTCTCCCGATATCTCTCTTCTGTAACTCTATTGCCTCCTGACACACTCTCCACTGGGAAAGAGCGGGAAAACCTTTTTATAGGTCCTGACAGTGTGGCCATCTAGTGTTCAGTTGCCTGTACTAGCTTAACATAGTCTGATCATGTATTACTACATACAGAGATCACTATACATCTCCCGGCTGCCAGGGGAGGAAGCACTCGGGTCTTGTCCCAGCGGTGGTGAAGGAACGGCGCGATGCATTTCCAAGTGGGCAGGGTGCGAGGTGGGGAGGGGAGCTTGCAGGTGACGGCGCTTGTAATGATATGTATATTGACTGGGATGTAAAGAGTTGAAAGTTAGTGATAATACTTCTTACCACTAGAGGGACCCACAGAACAGTCATATATATATATATCATCTGACTTTGGGGATTCTGGGAGTTGAGTTAGGAGAGAGCTGGAAGAGGGTCCGGCATAGAGAGCAGTTGCATACTTGAGAGTTCTGGAAGTGAGAGATAGCATAGTTTTATATAATAATCTTCTCATAGAATTTACAGTGCAGATGGAGGCCATTCAGCCCATCGAGTCTGCACCGGCTCTATGAAAGAGTACCCTAACCAAGCCCACAACCCCACCCTATCCCCATAACCCCACCCAACACGAAGGGCAATTTTGGACACTGAGGGACAATTTATCATGGCCAATCCACCTAACCTGCACATCTTTAGACTGTGGGAGGAAACGTAGCACCCGGAGAAACCACACAGACACGGGAGAACGTGCAGACTCCGCACAGACAGTGACCCAAGCCGGGATCGAACCTGGGACCCCTGGAGCTGTGAAGCAATTGGCTAACCTCCATGCTACCGTGCTGCCCTTTTTCTTTAGGAATGTGAACGAATCTTAGTTATTAGTGTAATAAATTTATAGTTTTGTTCGTTAACAAAAGCTTTGTGTTCTTTGGTTCAACACTACGTGTCCGAGCCATCCAGGTAAAGCAGAATAGAGAAACTTACAGCGCTTACCTTCGATAGTACTTACGCCATACCAAGGCTCTTTACTGAAAATTAAAGACTTGTGGAATTGAAGACAGTTATTGACCTGGTTAGACGTTTTAGTGAGGAGGTGAACCTGGATGGAAGCAAGCGACCACTGGTGCGAACCACACGGACTTCTTTTGGGCGGGGGGGGGGGGGGGGGGGGGGGGGGCGTGGGGGAGAAGCTGGGGGGGGGGGGGTTCAACTATTCATTGGGTTTGATAAAGCCTCATAGACAAGTCGCCCACGACACAATGATTGGTGGCATCAGTGATGCAAAATGGGAAGTATCATGGCAAGAGACTGAATGAATGGGTCAAACTGTGGCAAGCAGATTTCAATGCCGAGGGGAGGCCACCTATTATTTGACCGATTCAAGTATTTTTATCAATGGTGAAAATGTTAGGAGTATTGGCGCTTCAGAGAGATGTTGGCAATCTCCATGTGCATTCTACTCGGATGTACATAGAACATAGAAAATACAGCACAGAGCAGGCCCTTCGGCCCACAATGTTGTGCTGAACCTTTGTCCTAGATTAATCATAGATTATCATAGAATTTACAGTGCAGAAGGAGGCCATTCGGCCCATTGAGTCTGCACCGGCTCTTGGAAAGAGCACCCTACACAAGGTCAACACCTCCACCCTATCCCCATAACTCAGTAACCCCACCCAACACTAAGGGCAATTGTGGACACTAAGGGCAATTTACCATGGCCAATCCACCTAACCTGCACATCTTTGGACTATGGGAGGAAACCGGAGCACCCGGAGGGAACCCACGCACACACCGGGGAGGCAGACTCCGCACAGACAGTGACCCAAGCCGGGAATCGAACCTGGGACCCTGGAGCTGTGAAGCAATTATGCTATCCACAATGCTACCGTGCTGCCCTTAAGAACAAATTAATCTACACTCCATTATTCTACCATAATCCATGTACCTATCCAATAGCCGCTTGAAGGTCCCTAATGTTTCCGACTCAACCAGTTCCACAGGCAGTGCATGTAGTGGCCAGGTACAAAAATACTAATGAAATGAGAGGTGCGCATTAGGGAAAGATTAATCTTGAGCACTCCCCCAGTTAAACCATGTCCGTGTGACATTGAAGCAAAATACAGCTTCGTCATTTTGCACCCACCCCCGGCATTTGAGTCAATGTCTCATTTCTATTTGTTCAGTTATTTAAGTCTTTGTGCTTATCGAAGTAAAGGATAATAATCGTGTGGAATGGAAATCTTCGTTTTTCAGGGACATGGTGACAGCAACTAGAATGCCCGGTTCAGGCAAAACACGCCAGTGGCAGATTGAAGCCACCTCCATTCAGTTCCAACGGAAACGCAGGAGAGATTTGCTAACCAGCTCATCAAAAGGATTGCCTCTGTCAAAGTCAAGACGGCAACTGAAGCGCTGGACGTCTGGCCAGGGGGTGTGCGACTTGTACTTTGAAGGGGTCGAGGTGGCCTTGAACATACCTTTGGCCTTCGTCCAACCACAGCTCGGATACCTGGTTCAACTTCCACCTTCATATCATAGAAAGGGTATCGGGTGATTAGAGAGAGTCTAATTCTGGGTCTGGGAGGGCTGAGTCATGCGGACAGATGATCTACTTCCAAGGTGAGGACTAACGCCCCACACTTTCCTGATTGTCTGGTTTCTTCAGACCCGCAAGAACTCTTCGTAGAACCATAGCCATGCGAAAAGGCAACACACAGCAGAGTTCGTAACCTCCCCTTGTCTTTGCCCCAACAGCTTTCAACTCGACAGGACAGAAGCACGTTGTACGGGAGATGATCGTCTTTCTACGCACCTTGAAATTATAAACATATTTGCTCATTTGCACCGCACAGCGGAGATCTGTTCCCAGCCCACAAACCTTTCCACACTTTGGCAGATCTGTCTGATATTTCCTTGCCGCACTGTGCGATGGTGTCCCTGGGTGTTTGCTCTCACTCCATGCTGACTTCTGGAGAAATGAGCTGAAGGTCAGAGTCTGGAGAGAGGTTTTAATTAGACTTGCAACTGAATTAAATATTTACAATTCAAAGCAAAGGGAATTCATCTTGCTTATTATGCTGCACATAACGTGGAACGCTTTTAAAATTGCGGGTTAAGCTTGTTGGTTTCAATATTCTTGGGGCTACCACTGACCAGGAACTGAATTGGACCCAGCCATGTGGCTGCAAGAGGAGGTCAGAGGCTGGGGATTCTCCGGCGAAGAACTCACCTCCTGACCCCCTCCCCCCCCCCCCCCCCCCCCCCCCCCCCACCAAAAGCCTGTCCACCATCTACAAGGCACAAGTCAGGAGTGTAATGGAATACTCTCTACTTGCCTGGTTGAGTGCAGCTCCAACAACACTCAAGAAGCTCGACACCATCCAGGACAAAGCAGCCCCGCTTGATTGACACTCCCCCCCACCACCGACGCACAATGGAGGCATTGTCTAAAAGATGGAACTCAGCAAGTGTCCTTATACAGCACCTTCCAACCCCGTGCCCACAACCGTCTAGAAGAACAAGGGCAGCAGACACATGGTAACCTCACCACCTGGAGGTTCCCCTCCAAGTCACTCACCACCCTGACTTGGAAATATATCGGCCGTTCCTTCACTGTCGCTGGGTCAAAATCCTGGACATCCTCCCGAACAGCACAGTGGGTGGACCTATGAACTGCAGTGGTTCAAGAAGGCAGCTCATCACCACCTTCTCAAGGGCAAGTAGAGATGGGAAATAAATGCTGGGCCCAGCCAGCGACGCCCACATCCTGAAAGAGCAAAACAGAATCCAGAACCTCGGGCCCAGGCAGCTGAAGGTACAGCCACCGGGGATGGACTGGTTAAAATCGGAAATGCGCAAGAGGCCAGACCTGGGCTTGATGGGTTCTGAGGCTGGAGGAGATTCCAGATACAGAGAGGGAGAGGGACAGGTCAAGGCGAGACCTTCCTGGACCAGTGTACACCAGCGAGAGGGCAAATAGGATAATGGGACTTGGTCACAAAGCAGACTGAAGCCACCCACAGATTAAAAACATTGAATCAAAATTGAACATTCGCTTAGCCCCAGGATGGGGGCTCAAGATAAAATAAATGGAGACACAAAGTACTTGACAGATAAACACTGCCATCGTCGAATTGGTTTGGAACAGACAAATCCTGAAATCAAATCAAATCAAATAAAAGTAAATCTATCAAACGAAAGTACCGTTTGTCATTCTCATAGATTGTCAAACCTTTAAGTAGCAGGGAAACAGCTGATTTTTATGCCCCAATTTTACAGAGGACGCGATTCAGCGAAACCTCAGAGTGATGGAGGAAATATGCACAAGATTCGTCAGGCATGGAAATCATCGACAGGACCAGTCCTAGTTTGGAGCATACGTGGGAAACGCAGGCAATGATTACAAGAGCTGTTGTCTTGTTATCTTACCCATTACATATTAACCACCACTTATTGCTTTATCCAATCATCTCTCCTATTGTGCTGGGGTTGATTACAGCTTTTGACACGTGAATGGTTAAAGAGCGGATTATCTCCCAGTTTACCGGTGAAGCCAAACGTCCAAATCCCGTCTGCTGAAATGGGGTTTTGAACATAACCTCGGAGTGCCCAGTCCTGCTAATGGATGATCCCTGAGGTGAGAGGGTCAGCCAGTGAGTAAATTGGCTCTGCATTCTCAGAAGAATGAAAGGTGATCTCATTGGAACATACCAGACTCTGAGGGGGGGGTAGGTGACAGGGTGGACACTGAAAGATTCCCGCTGGCCGGGGAACCTAAAACACGGGGAGCACAGTCTCGGGATTTGGGGCCAAGCATTTTGGACTGAGATGCGAGGAAATATTCACTCAAAGGATTGTGAATTTTTGGAAATCTCTATCCCAGAGGGAAGTGGATGCTCCATTGTAGAATGTATTTAATACGGGCATGATTTTGGTGCCTCAGAGAGACTCTCAGGGAGACTGGGGTCGTGGACAGAAGAGTGGACTTAAGGCCAAGACTTAGCCATGGTCGTATAGAAAGGTGGAGCAGGCTCAAGGGGCCATCTGCTTCACTCCTGCCCCTCTTTCCAGTGTGTTGATGTGAAGCAAAGCTGATAAAGCTGCTTTTAGCCATTCCAGGGTGGTCACTGTTGACTTTGTTCCCCATTGACACAATACAGAGCTCACTATCGTAATGAGATCAGCAAACTCCCCTGCCTTCAGAGATCCACAACACACCTCACTGGTGGCTCCACTCCCCTTGTCCAGTTCAGGCAGTGACTCACCCTTCCCCCTTCCATTCTCACGCCGATTATAACCTATCGTCTGAACCAATGCCGTTAGCTTTCAAGTCACGTGCCAAGCTCCTTCAGACTTTCACAGCCAGTAACAGCTCTGGACTGCATCGACTTGCGAGAGAGTCTGCTCCGTGTTTGCTTCAATAGAAACTCAATTCACAGTTCCAACTTACATGCCTCACTGATGCCATTTCCGAATTGGCTCCGGGGTGGAATAAGCCTAACTGGCCTCGGCTTTATGGACATGAAGCCAATTGCTTGAATAGAGCCCGAGGCCACTGTAATAGAATAGAGTATAGAACAGTACAGCACAGAACAGGCCCTTCGGCCCTCAATGTTGTGCCGAGCCATGACCACCCCACTCAAACCCAAGTATCCACCCTATACCCGCAACCCAACAACCCCCCCCCCAACCCCACTTTTTGTAGGACACTACGGGCAATTTATCACGGCCAATCCACCTAACCCGCACATCTTTGGACTGTGGGAGGAAACCGGAGCACCCGGAGGAAACCCACGCACACAGGGGGAGGATGTAATCTGCCGTAACAAAAAATATTAATAATGTATTGTCCAGGGAACAAGAAACAATGGTTCAATCTTAGCCGCGTAGAAAGGCATATTTGTTTCTTGAAATACAGCCACACGCGCAGGCCACACCCTGAGAATTGTGTACAGTTTTGGTTCCCTGAAGGAAAGGTATGCTTTTCATAGAACCAAGGCAACAGAGGATCACTGAAGTAATTCCTGGGACAGAGGGATTGTCCGGTGAGGAAAGATGAAATAGACGGAGCCGTTGTTCTCTCGAGTTTAGAATGAGAGGCGACGTCGTTCAAACGTTCAAAATTCTTACAGGGATCGACGGGTAATTGGTGGGAAGGATGCTTACCCCAGTCTGGGGAGGGGGTGAAAAATCCCAGTTTCAGGATACGGAGCAGGCCATTTAGGACTGACACGGGGAGAGATTTCTCCACCCTGAGGGTGGAGAATTCTCTACCCCAGAGGGATTTGGAGGCTCACCCGTTGTGTTTGCTCAAGACAGAGAGCAGGAGAATTCTAGGTATTAAAACGAAAATCAACGGATACAGGGACAGTGCATGGAAGCACAGTGGGTAGCACTGTTGCCTCACAGCTCCAGGGTCCCAGGTTCGATTCCCGGCTTGGGTCAGTGACTGTGCGGAGTCTGCACGTTCTCCCCATGTCTGCGTGGGTTTCCTCCGGGTGCTCCGGTTTCCTCCCACAGTCCAAAGATGTGCAGGTTAGGTGGATTGGTCACGCTAAATTGCCCTTTGTGTCCAAAAATGTTAGGTGGGGTTACTGGGTTACGGGGATAAAAGGGGATATGGTGGAGGCATGGGGCTTAAGCAGGGTGCTCTTTCCAAGGGCCGGTGCAGACTCGATGGGCTGAATGGCCTGCTGCACTGTGAATTCTATGAAAACGGTGAAATGGAAGATTGTGCCATGATCTCATTGAATGACTGAGCAGGCTCGAGGGGCTGAATGGCCTCCTCCTGCTCCTGTTTATGTCCGAATATTCTAAGAACACAAACAAAATCACAGCCACATGCAGAAAAACACAGACATACACGCAGCCATATGCAGGCACACAGACATAACACTGTTGCTTCACAGCGCCAGGGACCCAGTTTCAATTCCCAGCTTGGTTCACTGTGCGGAGTCTGCACGTTCTCCCCGTGTCTGCGTGGGTTTCCTCCGGGTGCTCCGGTTTCCTCCCACAAGTCCCGAAAGACGTGCTTGTTAGGTGAATTGGACATTCTGAATTCTCCCTCTGTGTACCCGAACAGTCTCCGGAATGTGGCAACTAGGGGCTTTTCACAGTAATTTCATTGCAGTGTTAATGTAAGTCTGGTGAATCCATTGGCAAGAGCCCCAATTTGGGCCCCGTATTGGGCACTGGACCAATTGCAGGTCACCCGACTCACTCCGCCCGAGTGACCTGGATCAATGAAAACGAAAATGAAAATCGCTTATTGTCACGAGTTGGCTTCAAATGAAGTGACTGTGAAAAGCCCCTAGTCGCCACATTCCGGCACCTGTTCGGGAAGGCTGGTACGGGAATTGAACCGTGCTGCTGGCCTGCCTTGGTCTGCTTTCAAAGCCAGCGATTTAGCTAAATACCCGAAATGTCATAGTCTCTGGTACCCGTGCGTCATTGGTCGTGCCTGCGAGATCTCAACTGGTCTCCATTTAGCAGTGGTCTGCACAAACGTGGACCAGACATCTCACAGGCGCATTGGAGCCCCTTGAGTGACTGGGGACAGGACAGGGTCATACCCTGGCACCCCACCTGACCCCGGGCACTTGGCATCTCCAGGGTGCCACGCTGGCAGTGTCAAGCTGCCCAGGTGCAAGGTTGGCACTGCAGGGGGTTGGAGCATGGGGGCCTTGCTCATGGCGGGGTGGGGGTGGAGACTGAGGGGAGCTTTGAAGGGACAAATAAAGATTGGAGAGTAAAGGGAAAGGTTCTAGTGGTGGGATGTGGAATGAGGTGGGAACCTGAAAAGGGGGAACATATAGAAATTGGGCAACCATTCAAAATCATATCCCAATCAACGAGGAGCCGGTATTGTTGGTGAGGTTAGACCCCCCCCCCCCCCCCCCCCCCCCCAGTGCAGGAAAGCTCTCTGCGTGCAGGCTCGATGGGGCAAAGCTCCCCCCGAGGCCCGAAAACATGGCAAAGTGCCGGTGAATAGTGGGGTCAATCTCAGCGCTGCAGCCACCAAGAAACAGCTGTCTGTATGTGCCCGAAACAAAAACACCCAGGCAGACAAAACACAGACACATCCAGAAACACAGACACACAAAATCACAGACACACAAAAACACAGACACACAAAAACACAGACACATCCAGAAACACAGACACACAAAATCACAGACACACAAAAACACAGACACACAAAAACACAGACACATCCAGAAACACAGACACACAAAAACACAGACACACAAAACACAGACACATCCAGAAACACAGACACACAAAATCACAGACACACAAAAACACAGACACACAAAAACACAGACACATCCAGAAACACAGACACACAAAAACACACACAAAAACACAGACACACCCAGAAACACAGACACACAAAATCACAGACACACAAAAACACAGACACACAAAAACACAGACACATCCAGAAACACAGACACACAAAATCACAGACACACAAAAACACAGACACACAAAAACACAGACACATCCAGAAACACAGACACACAAAATCACAGACACACAAAAACACAGACACACAAAAACACAGACACATCCAGAAACACAGACACACAAAATCACAGACACACAAAAACACAGACACACAAAACACAGACACATCCAGAAACACAGACACACAAAATCACAGACACACAAAAACACAGACACACCCAGAAACACAAAAACACAGCCACACCCAGAAACACAGACACACAAAAACACAGACGCACAAAAACACAGACACAAAATCACAGACACACAAAAACACACACACAAAAACACAGACACACAAAATCACAGACACACAAAAACACAGCCACACCCAGAAACAGACACACAAAAACACAGACACAGAAAAACATAGACACACAAAAACACAGACACACAAAATCACAGACACACAAAAACACAGACACACAAAAACACAGACACATCCAGAAACACAGACACACAAAAACACAGACACACAAAAACACAGACACAAAATCAGACACACAAAAACACAGACACACAAAAACACAGACACACAAAAACACAGACACACAAAATCAGGGACACACAAAATCACAGACACACAAAAACACAGCCACACCCAGAAACACAAACACAGAAAAACACAAACACAGAAAAACACAGACACACAAAATCACAGACACACAAAAACACAGACACAAAAAACACAGACACACAAAAACACAGACACACCCAGAAACACAGACACACAAAAACACCCAGGCACACAAAATCACAGACACACAAAAAGACATACACTCAAAAACACAGACACTCAAAAACACAGACACACTCAGATGAAAAAATGAAAATCGCTTATTGTCACAAGTAGGCTTCAAATGAAGTTACTGTGAAAAGCCCCTCGTCGCCACATTCCGGCGCCTGTTCGGGGAGGCTGGTACGGGAATTGAACCGTGCTGCTGGCCTGCCTCGGTCTGCTGTAAAAGCCAGCGATTTAGCCCAGTGTGCTAAACCAGCCCCTTTAAATGAAAATTGCCTATCGTCACGAGTAGGCTTCAATCAAGTTATTGTGAAAAGCCCCTATACAGAAACACACACTCAAAAACACAGACACACCCTAATAAACAAAAACACAGACACACCCAGACGTAGAAACTAATAGACACTGCCAGACCCACAGAGAAAAAGATAACCGTACACAGGCATAGAGATAAAAACCCAGATCTGCCAACCGTAACACACTGACACCAATACATACACATATATGCACAGTGACAGTCACAAACGCATTTGGAAACACCACCACATACTAAAAAACACAGCTCTCTCCTGCTATATAGGTGGAGGCAGAAGTCACATTTAGAAATACAGTCCAAGTTAGTCTCTCTGTTACAAACATGTTCCCCATAACCTCCTCCGATGGGCAGAGGGTGAGTGAGGCCACCTTGTTGTTGGGAAGATGAGAAGGAGGATTCGGGTAAATGTTTCTGGCCTCTGCTCAACTTTGGCTAATTTCATGAAGCTGCAGGATTTTGCATTTGGTGCCCACAAGACCATATCATTCAGAATGGACATTGCTCATTCCCCCCATCCCTTCAAATCGAGGTGCGTGTCTGTGGGTGTGACGGTCCCCACACCCAGGAGAAAATCCAGGAGTAAAACTTGGAAATGAAGGGTCCCAGTAAAAGGTGTCCAAATTGGTCCTGTATATCTCTAAATGGAGGGTATGATTTAACAACCTTGTCAACTTGCCGTTGGGACGAGGCTCTTGAACCTTGTGAGAGGCCTCAACACGTCTCGCAAGATTCAACCGAAGCTCACTAGACGTTGCAATCTGGATCCCGCCCTCACTGGGAGCGATCCGATCAGCGTCAGTAAGTAAGGAATTAGGTTAAATTAAATACCGGATTTTCCAGTTGCCCGGGACTTAACGGCCGTGCCAGGGACATCTCACCAGGGCGCCGTTTCGTGATGGTCCACACAATGTGGAACAGGCGTAACGGCACCCATGGGCATCTCCAAGGCCATTGGAGACCCCCAGGTGGTCGGAGCAGGGCAAGGCCGCACCCTGGCACTCCCCCTGGCACTTTGGCACCGCCAAGGTACCCAGGTGGCAGTGCCAGTCTGACAGGGCCACTGCCAGGGTGCCCCGGTGGAACGGCCAGCGCGCCAGGGTGGCATGGCTGGAGTCCCCACGTGCCAGGGTGGCACTGACAGGGTTCGGGCCTGAGGGGGTCGATGCCAATGAAAGGGGGATGAACCCTCAATCTCACTTAGATGTCGGGGCACCCTTTCAAAATGGCGGCCTGATCTCTTCGGGAGCCACGCTGGCCAGCGAGTTCAGCTCCCCAGCGATGACAAAATTCCTAAGGTTTGTCCAGACCAGGGGGAAACTCCCCAAGGCCAAACAAAATGACCAAATGTGGGTGAACATTGGTGTGGATCTCACCCAAAGAAACGGCAGGAAACATCCGGCCAAAGACGCCCAAAATGACACAAATGTTTTGGCTGAATTCCACAGGGAGATTCACTGGGCGAAATTCTCCCAAAACGGGAGAAATCGTAAAACTGCCGTAAAACCCGGGCGGGTTTTACGGCAGCGCGCCCCTTCCCGACGGGGGACCGATTCTGGTCCCCGGTCGGGGCTAGCAGCCCGACGTCGGAGGCTCCGACAAGTCGGGCTTAACGAAAATCGTTAAGCCCGCTTGCCGGAGTTAGCGCCGGTTGACGCGTCATATGACGTCAGCCGCGCATGCGCAGGTGGGAAGACTCCACCCGCGCATGCGCGGGTGACGTCATCGCGTTTTTGCGCGAAACCCGTGCATGCGCGGGCCGGGTTGCCCCTCAGCCGCCCCGCGTATTGATACTGCGGGGTGGCGGAAGGACAAATAGTGCGCGGGCATTGGCACGGCCGTGGTACTGCCGTGCCAATCGGTGCCATGGTTATTTTTTGCGAGTTTGTCATGACGTTTTTTACGAACGGCAGGACCAGGTGTGTTTGCCGTTCGTAAAAAGGTCGTAAAGGGCTGGGACTTCGGCCCTTCTAACAGCTGAGAATTGCTGCCGGCCGTAAAAAAACGGCGGCAGCGATTCTTGTCGGGATTTCGGCAGGGGGGGGGGGAGAATAGCGGGAGGGCGTCAAGAAAGTCGGGAAGGCCCTCCCCCTATTCTCCCACCCGTCGTGGGGGGGGGGGGGGGGGAGAATTTCGCCCACTGTTCCCGGCACCAATAGTATTTATTTTTTACAGGAAATTGACAGTTCTGAGCTGGCTTGTATTTCTGGGCAGTCAAACACCCAGGCTGGCCATTCGGCACCCGGCAAGGCGGAGGCGTGCAAGGGTTTCGGACCGAGGTGCATTCTGGCAACGTTATGGAGGGATATTGGGGAAGAAAGGAGAGCCACCCACGGTATCCCCACCGTACCTGAAAGTTTTTGTTCAACAAGTTTGTTTGACTCTCTGCTGCAACTTTCAATCTGGCGTTGAGAACTTTCATCAGTGATTCTGTGTTCCGCACATACTGGAGATCCCTGTAGGTGCGAAGATCCAGGACCTCTATAGACTGGGAGATGTTTTGAACCTGGAAAACAAAGCATTGGATTTACCACATATAACCAATCTCTCAATATATCTGTATGTCAGTCATGTCAGGGAATGGATATCACGGATTGTCAGTCAGACGCGCAGAGTGGCAGACTTAAACGTACCAGAAGCTACATATACAAACACACATAGGACCTTGTCCTTTGCAGACAGATGGAGCATGTCCACACATTGCACCTTTTTCCATGCAATAAAAGCTTGGGGGACAGCCATTCCCCAGTTCATTCCCCAGGCCAATCCCTTGACCAATCAGAGTTGACCTTGCTGGTTTGAATTTGATTAAAACTGGATAGCGACTATTCAGTGCTGCGTTCTCCACGGCAATGCGCCCCACCCATCAGAGCCCACTTGCTAACCAATCGGTGCTCTCCTCTCATGCAGGACAGACTGTTGTTGCGCTTCACTGTTGGTAATTTCCTGCGCGATGCCCTGATGAGTGCACGGTGAAAATCTTTGATAGCCCCTCTCTTTGCACATGCACACTCATAAAAACAATAAATTGCATTTACATAGCACTTTCAGCATCACAGAAACTTTCCCAGGCACTTCATGGAGGAAATTAAGATAGCAAAATTGATACCAAGTTCCAGAAATAAATATTAGAGAAGGTAATCAAAAACCGGCGGGAGAGGCAGCTTTAAGGAGCGTTTTAAAGGAAGAGAAAGGGGAGCAGAGAATTTGTGGAAGGAAATTCAGTAATTAAAGGAACATATTTTCCCATGTGCCTGTAATCCGGTGACCAGTGATGTGCCTCAGGGGTCGGTGTTGGGACCACACTTTTCACAATATAGATTAATGATCTGGGAAAAGGAACTGAGGGCATTGTTGCTAAGTTTGCAGATGATCGTGAGATGGACAGGTAGTGTTGGGACAGCAGAAGGATTTGGACAGGCTAGGAGAGCGGGCAAAGTAGTGGCAGATGGAATACGATGTGGAAATGTGTGAGGTTATGCACTTTGGTAAGAAGAATGGAGGCAGAGACTGTTTTCTAAATGGGGAAAGGCTTAGGCAATCAGAAGCACAAAAGGACTTGGGAGTCCTTGTTCACGATTCACTGCAGGGTAATGTGCAGGTTCAGTCGGCAGTTAGGAAGGCAAATGCAATGTTAACATTCACGTCGAAAGGGCTAGAATACAATACCAGGGATGTACTGCTGAGGCTGTCTAAGGCTCTGGTCAGACCCCCATTTGAAGTATTATGAGCAGTTTTGGGCCCCGTATCTAAGGAAGGATGTGCTGGGGCCTTGGAAAGGGTCCAGAGGAGGTTCACAAGAATGATCCCTGGAATGAAGAGCTTGTCGTATGAGGAATGGTTGAGGACTCTGGGTCTGTACTCGGTGTTTAGAAGGATGAAGGGTGATCTTATTGAAACTTACCGGATTCTGAGAGGCCTGGATAGAGTGGACGTGGAGAGGATGTTTCCACTAGTAGGAGAAACTAGAACCAGAGGACACAGCCTCAGACCAAAGGGACGAATCTTTAAAACAGCGATGAGGAGGAATTTCTTCAACCAGAGGGCTCCCCGCCCGGTCCAGGCACCTGAACCACGTCTTGAATGTTCCAATAGCCTGCTTGACCAGTGCACGTGTTGACGTCTGAGTGCTGTTGTAGCGAGTCTCGGCGAGTGTTTGTGGCCTCCGTGCTGGCTTCATCAGCCACCTCATGAGGGGGAACCCTTTGTTCCCGAGGAACAGTCCCTTCAGCCACTGCGTTCCCCCAAAAACGGCTGGGATCCTCAAATGCCCAAGATGTAACCATCATGGCTGCGTAGTCACAGACAAACTAGACATGGAGGGAGTGGAACCTCTTGCTGTTCAAAAATGGCCCCCGTGCCGCCATTGGGAAATTCAGAGACACATGGAGGACACCCTGTACCAGGGACATGCCTGCTATGCAGGTGAAGCCCATGAACCTGGCTCACCTAGTCCCGGTCAAAGTTGATGTACATGTGGGCCTTCGCGAACAGCACATCTATGACTTCCCTTATCCACTTGTGCACTGCTGACTGGCAAATGTCGCACAGGCGACCCATGCAGCCCTGTTATGAGCCATTGGCAGAGAGATTCAGAGCGGCAGTTACTTACAGGGCCACAGGGAATGGGTGATTTCCCAGTCCATGTGATGCCAACTGTAACAACACGTGGCGCAGGTGGTCCATTGTCCCCGAGGATAGACACAGTCTTCTCCGGCACTGGATCGCTGACATCTGGAGGTAAGGAAGTTCGACAGCGATATACCCATGGCTGTAGTGTTGCCTCCGAGGGTCCGCTATCTATGGCCCTGATCCAGAAGATTAGCGGGTCCTGCCTCCCCCCTCCTCTGCAGGGCGTTGGTCCTGGCCACGTGCAGCGGCATGTCGATGCAGGATCGCAATCGTCAGAGTTGCCACCTTGACCAGAGCCATGATTCTCCAGAATCATAAACTGAAAGGCTGAGAACATCAAAGTGAGTGCTGGGGGTTCCTGACAATACCCTGACCCACGGCCCTCTCAGAATCTGCAATATCCAGCCCTGCGCATTCCCCTATGAGAGCGCCTTTCCAATGAGCCTCGCTCCCTCCTCCGTCACACAATAACCACTGCCCCATAATTGCCCTTCAAAACTCCACTTGAATGAAGCGCTTCGACTCTTGAGAACCTCAGCGGTCCACGAGCCCCCCCCCCCCCTCCCCTCCCCCCCTCCCCCCCTCCCCCCTCCCCTCCCCCCCTCTCCCCTCCCCTCCCCTCCCCCCCCCTCCTCCCCACCCCCCCCCCTCCTCCCCGCCCCACCATGAGGGCAGATGAGAGCATTCATTTTACCCCCTGGAGGAACAAGATGCTGCACCCCAGCACCCATGAACGGAGTGACTGAAGTGCATAAGTCCTCACATCTGGGAGCCACATCTGTGTAACCTCTCTGTTATGTGGACGTGAGTGTGAACCTTGGAGTTCAGTGCTTGGGGCTAGGCTTCCAAAGGGTTAACAATTCAGCGCCATCCAATGGTACACTCATACATTGTGATGCTGACTAAATTGGCACAATTGACTCATTAAGCACCTGATTAGGCAGCTGGCTTCACTTTGAGTTGGTGAGGCACACCTGATGGGTGTGAAGACTGAGATTTGTAATCAACTTCACCTTTGGGTAGCACGCACGTTCCCCCAGCTCTCACAAGCCTTCCAACTTGAACAGCCGGCCACCCAGACACTAATCCCCGACAGCCAGGCCTCCATAATCACCATACATTTCTCGCCCTCTGGCTTCACAATGCTGCCTGAGTGTGGGGAGATCATTCTCAATGAAGTTTTCCTCCCCCCTGAGAGAGGGTCTTCAAGCCTCGTCCGACTGGAAAACACCCCTTGTCGGAGTCTGGCACCATATCCGTGCAGCTTGGCATCCCATGGGAACGCCCAGGGGGAGTGAATCACTCCTGGTCACTGCTCCTGGTATCAGGGCAGACCAGGGGCGATTCTACCCAAATGAAGAATGCTGCCCCTTCTTTCCCCATTTTACTGGTGTACATTTTAAAGTATACGAGTTCGGACCAGTATTCTTATTTCTTTTTTTTTAATAAACAATTTTATTGAGGTAGTTTTTGGCTTTGTAAACAGTTACAAACATCAACAGAAAGAAAGCAAAAAAGGCACAAATGTGCAAACATCCATGTACTTTCAATACTTCAATCGGAACATACTGCACAAGCCCGCTCCTCCAGTATTCTTATTTCCCCTTTTTACTGTTTTTCTCTTCCGTGATCCTCCTGCCTCTAATTTGTATGTGTGTACGTACCCCTTGTGGAGGCAGGTTCCACAATGTCACTACTCTCAGAATAAAAGTTTATCTTGGACTCCTCCATTGGATTTATCAGTGACCGTCTGATACTTGGTCGCACTCTTGGTCGCCCTCTTCGGAGTGGAAACATCTCTCGTGCCTAACCACCCTATTAAATCCCTTCAAAGTGTTAAGGAGCATCATCAGACCACCCTCGAGCCTTCTGTGTTCTGGAGCGAAGGAGCGCCAGCTGGTTCGGCCTCTCCCGAGGGGGTACAGCTTTTTCCTTCCGGAATCTCCTCTGATCTGGCTCCATTGGGACAGCCAGCATTGCTATGGTGGGACCCCATTCATTCCTTTCTAAGGAGTACATGGAAAAAAAAACTCAGTCCAGCCTGACGCTGGATGGAACTGCGCTGTAAGTCCATCTTTGAGATGTTATTTATAAATAGGAGAAGGATAATTTGTCTCACTGCGCATTAACGCAGAAAACTACTCAAGCCAAGCGGTGATTTAGCTTCACAAATGGAGCCAATGTTGGAAATTGAGAGAATTCCAAGTGATATTAATGTTGTTTGGCTGTATGGCTGTCTAAATAAGTAAAGACCCAATCAATAATTCAAGTAATTCTTGTATTATTCAGTGGGGGAGATGCAGGCCAGGTTTATTTCCCTGAGACTGGGGTTGAATTCGTTCAAAGGAGGAATGAAACCAATCATTCGTCACCAGAATCACCCATTGCCCGTGTCGGCGGAGATCATCCATGAAGGCCCCACCTTCTCGACCTCGCCTGAGGTGTGAGGTGTGGTGACCACCATGGGTTAAACCACCACCAGCCACCTCTCTCTCAAAAGGGGGGAGCGGCTTATGATCCTCGAGGACTATGGCGACTTTCAGTTCAAACCATATCCCGGTTACCTGTTCGACACTTGCCCCAGAGAACCCCCACACAAAATACATACACCGGTGAAAGAAAAGAGCACTCGGCACATCTTGCTCATTCTGTCCATGGGGTTCCCACTTTCTCATCATCCCCTTGTCATGTAAGAGTACCTTTAAGAAATGGGTGTTTAAGAAATGTACCTTTAAGAAATAGTTGTTTATCAGTGATGTCAGAGTGTGGGTGGAGCTGGGCTGTCTGTCAGCTTTTTACTTTCATTTTAGGCTGTTTGCTGCAGGGTGTGTTTTAGTTTCATTTTCAGAGCTGGAGAACTGCAGTCACAGCCAGACGGTGTATGAGTCTCTCCCTGTAACCTAAAGACTGTAAATCGATCCTTTGGTGATTTAAAACTAATAACAGTAGTGACTTTAACCGGATGTGCTTCTGGTAAAAGATGTTTTAAGTCTTATGGATGTTAAAAGGAAAGCTTAAAGGATTACTTTGTAGTCTTTGGGGGTTGTATTTGAATTGATGGTTGCTAAGATGTTCACTGTCTGTTTTAAAAAGGTTAACTTGAGTTCATAGAATAAACATTGTTTTGCTTTAAAAAGTACTTTTCCATTTCTGCTGTACCACACCTGTAGAGTGGGCCGTGTGCTCCCCATACCACAATCTAGTAAAAGTTGTGGGTCAGGTGAACTCCATGATACACTTTGGGGTTCTCTAAACCCTGGCCCATAACACCCCACACATTTCCTTCACCAGTTGGTCTGAGAATATATTGGTGCTGCTCTTGCAACAGATAACAATTAGCTTCTAGACCAATAACCACCTTTGAAGATCTGACACATAATTCCCAACATTTGCCAGGAAAACACATTTAGAACATAGAACAAGACAGCACAGAACAGGCCCTTCGGCCCTCGATGTTGTGCCGAGCAATGATCACCCTACTCAAACTCACGTATCCACCCTGTACCCGTAACCCAACAACCCCCCCCCCCCCCCCCTTAACCTTACTTTTTAGGACACTACGGGCAATTTAGCATGGCCAATCCACCTATCCTGCTCATCTTTGGACTGTGGGAGGAAACCGGAGCACCCGGAGGAAACCCACGCACACACGGGGAGGACGTGCAGACTCCGCACAGACAGTGACCCAAGCCGGGAATCGAACCTGGGACCCTGGAGCTGTGAAGCATTTATGCTAACCACCATGCTACCGTGCTGCCCTGCTACATGTACCGTGCTACATTTCTTCCCATTAAAGAAAGTCATGCATTTATACGGCACCGTTCATGACTTTATGATGTCCCAAAGTGTTTTACAATCAATGGAGATGCACTACAGCCACTCACCAAAGCTCTTTCGACAGCACCTTCCAAACCCACGACCTCTACAATCTAGAGGGCCAAGTGTTCAGAGGCTTCATAGAACTTCTACAGTGCAGAAGGAGTCCATTCAGCCCATCGGGTCTGCACCAACCCTACGAACAAGTACGCTAACCTAGGCTCAATCTCCGCCCTATCCCCGTAACCCCCCCCTAACATTTGGACACTAAGGGGCAATTTAGCATGGCCAATCCAACGAACCTGCCAGTTCCCCTCCAAGCCACACACACCAGCCTGACTTAATAATAATAATAATCGCTTATTGTCACAAGTAGGCTTCAATGAAGTTACTGTGACAACCCCCTAGTCGCCACATTCCGCCCATTCCTTCGCTGTCACTGGGTCAAAATCCCAGAGCTCCCTCCCTAACAGCACGGTGGATGTACCTACACCACATGGACTGCAGCGGGTTCAAGATGGGGGCTCACCACCACCTTCTCAAGGGGCAATTAGGGATGGGGAAATCAAGGCTGGCTTAGCCAGCGACACCCACCCCCTTGAACAAATAAAAGACATGTACTTATGAAGTGTCGCCACTGTTTTAGGGAAGTCAATTTCCACACAGCAACCTCCTGCAAACACCAGTGTGATAATGGCCAGATCATCTGACTTTGCAATGTTTGTTGAGGGATCAATATCAGGTCGGACACGATGAATAACTTTCCCGCCCTTTCCTGCGTGCCATGTTTCTCACTGTCCCGAGATGGCAGATGGGCGACTCGATTTCATGCCTTGTCCAAACGTTCTCATTTCTAACATCGCCGGAGAGGTTGATGAAGGTTTTGTTCTTGCAACCTCTCCCCTCGAGTGTGTGGTCCAAGAAAAAAACACAAGCTGACAGAAATGAGGAGAAAGAGATGATTAGACTGGTCTCTCTGGCCTGTCATGTCCTGGGTGTCATGATGTGGACTCGTCTTCACCAATGTGAGCCAGATAATCCTGTGGCACAGGCAAAAATATCCAGGGTACAAAATCTGGAAAACTCCTCTCTGCCCCAATGGATAGAGACCTGCTTTCAGTAATTAAGAATCCTTTGTAGTCCCAACACCCACACATACTTTAGCGTAATCCACAAATGTGTAGATCATTCTCATAACAGCCACGCACGGGTATTGAATAACGATAAGAAAGGACATCAGGTCCTCATGCCAATCTCTGTCGGTTTCCGATTCATTGACACCTTTTTGACCAACGTGCTTTCAGTCAATTCTCAATTCACACAGCAGATTGCCGTTAAGTTCACAAGATTATATCTTGGAGAGAAACCTTTTGTGAAGTACTTTATCAAAGGCTTTCTGCAGTCCAACTTTCCCACGTCCATCAACTTGACATCTTATTCAGAAGCAGTTGATCAAATCAGCATTTCACGGCCCTTCTCTCTCACCAGCTTTTAAGAATCTTTGCTGGTGACTCATCTATCCATGGTCAGACCTCTAACAAAGCCCTGGTGTAGCCATCTGGGATGGCCACTTCCAGAATACAAGATGGATGATCGCAATGACTGTAGGGAAATATGGACAATGTTAGGAAAGCAGACAGGCACAGAGCCTGTATGCGTATTGAGAGGGCAACTCCCAGACGAGACTGAAAGGTCAATTAACATATTGATGGCCCATCTCCAGGAACAAAGGAATGACACTTAAGCAACCGATCCAGCTCCAGACATCCCGGCGCCAGTTCCCCAAACCGAAAGCGTAAACAAAGCAAGGCCAACGGCCACCTAGGACACGCCCAGCCATCAGGGCACCCACCCCTTTATTGGTCAAGATCAATACGAGTGATCAAGATGCGGCCCAATTAATTGGGGCCAAGTTCAAGGCCCGCCCAAAAGCGGGCGAAGCCCCTTCGGGTATAAGAAGAAGCCCCCGAGAGAGAATCGCTGTCTTGGAGTCGGCTCTCAAAGCAGAGAGACCCGTCCACCAGCTGCACCACAAACAAGTAAGTCCAAGGTCAACGCTCGCTATCAGACGGACGACCTTAGCTGTTCTCCTGTTAACTCTTCGAACCCAACAGCCTCAGATCCGAACAACGGCCATTGTTCCTCTGACTGGGCGGGCGCCCGAAGTTAAGTATAGGCATTAGCGTTAGTAATAGTTTAGTTTGTGGTATTTTGTGCATGAGTAGATATTACTGTGTATGTAAATAAATAGTATTGACGTTGAACTGACAACTGGTGCATTGGTTCTTTGATTAGTATTCGGGTTTGAACCTTGTGGCGGAAAGATACCTGGATACTCGAGAGCAAACATAATTAGGATTAAGGAAGGTGACCATATTGACTGCCATATTTATAACCAGATAAACAGAGCAACACTGGGTACCGACCTGTCAATAAAACTCAAGCTAACGGGACGACAGTCATTTGGGTCACCAATTCTGGTTGGGCCTTTTCCTGGAGGCTTCATCACATGACCACCGAGCTGTCATTGAGAACTCATGCCCTTGAGGGAAGGAAATCTGTCATTGACCAGGTCCGGCCTACCCATGATTCTGCGAAGCAGATTGACTCTTAAACGGCCCCACTGAAACGACTGAGCGAACCACTCAGGTCGCGTCCAAACACAGAAATGGCCTTCACCACATGGGCTTCAGCAGCTGAAGGAGCTGGCACATCACTGTGACCTTCTTGAGGGGATTTCAGAATGGGTTTGCCAGGGCACCCACATCCCAAGAGCGCGTAGAAAAAAAAATGGCGCCAATTTGAGAAATCAGTCTTAACTCTCGAGAACTACTGAAGATAAAACAGTTCTGGGTTGGCGTTGTTACACCGGGAGTGCCTGCAGACAGCCGGGTGGGGTAACTTCAATTCAATTCATTTGAGTTTGGTTAAAACTTAGGTCCAAAAGATGAAAGAACAACCGCCTAAATTATTAATGCGAGGAGGTAATCCTTTTCAACCTGCGTAATGAATTTCTAATTGATTTGAATTATTCGTATTTATAGATTTCTTAAGGGGAATAACCTTTACAGCTAATATAAAGCCTCAGGAAACAGCTAATTGTTTCTACTGGTGATGAGGCAAACATTGAAACATAGAAAGTAGGAGGAGGCCATTCAGCCCATCGAGCCTACTCCGCTGTTCATTCTGATCGTGGCTGATCATCCAACTCAACAGCCTAATCCTGCCTTCCCCCCAATATCCTTTGATCCCCAAGTGCTATATCAATAGAAACATAGGAAATGGAGCAGGAGCAAATATGGGAAAAACCTCAGGCTGAGGCTGCCCTGGGCCTCAGTGGGACAACAACTTGCATTTATATAGCGGCTTCAACACGGTAAAGTATCCCAAATATTCCACCACACAGGAGCGTTAATCAAACAGTGTCTCGCCCAGTCACAGCAGGTCAGCGAGTTAGCGCTTGACCAGCAAGAGAGGTGGAAAGGTTTAGGGAAGGAATTACAGAGCTGAGGGCGAGGGCAGTTGAAAGTACGGACGCTAATAACGGAGCAAAGAAAATCGCGAAGGTATAAAAGACCAGAATTGGAGGAACGCGGAGATCTCGGAGCTGGAGGCCAGGAGGAGGCGACCGCATAGGAAGGGGTGAGGCAAAGACAAAGATGAGAATTGTAAAAGTAGCAGGTCGAACTAATCATCTCTTGGTTCCTAAGAAAGAGGCATCGAGGCCCTTGAGTTAGTAAATCGTATTTCTCCACTACGTTGTTCGTTGGTGGTACGTTAGCCCCCTTTTTGACCTTTGGGTTTTCTCTACCTCTCGGACGTTTTGACAGAACGCGAGGCTTCGGGATTTTACAATCA
Organism: Scyliorhinus canicula; assembly: GCF_902713615.1. NCBI lineage: Eukaryota > Metazoa > Chordata > Chondrichthyes > Carcharhiniformes > Scyliorhinidae > Scyliorhinus > Scyliorhinus canicula. The sequence continues at coordinate 5,644,993 of NC_052170.1, forward strand.
CGCTGAGACTTGTAGTTAACAGGATCCAATCGCATTTTCCTTTAACAGTTCACTGCGTCCCTGTGATAACAGGATGAGAAAGAGACACTCTGCTAAGGAACAGCAAGGGAGATCACCCAGATGTCCCGAACCAATACAGTCCCTCAATCAACATTACCAAACCACATGTTATCTGGTCACCATCACACTGCCGTTTATTTAGAGCTTGCTGTGTGTAAATTGATTGTCGCATATCATTATATCACAGCAATTCTCAAGAATTCGGAGGAGGGGCCATCCATTCAGGCCTTGGGCCTTGCTCCGTCAGTCGATAAAACCCTGTCCGATCTGATTGTGGCCTCAAATCCATTTCCCTACGGAGGCGCAGTGGTTCGTCACTGGACTAGTAATCCAGAGACCCAGGGTGATGCTCTGGGGGCCCGGGTTCAAATCCCACCACAGCGGATGGTGAAGATTTGAATTCAGTAAAAAAGAACGGAATGAAAAGTCGAATGGTGACCATGAAACCATTGTCGTAAAAACCAATCTGGTTCACTCGGGAAGGAACACTGCCGTCCTTACCCGGTCTGGCCTACATGTGACTCCAGATCCACAGCAACGCCCTCAGGAACGGTCAATAAATGCTGGTCCAGCCAGTGACACCCATATCCCATGGACAAATAAAAACTGTCCCCCCCCCCCATAATCCTTGTTGATCAAAAATCTACCTCATTCAGCCTTGAATCTATTCAATGGTCCAGATTCCATGGCTCTCTGATGAAGAGAATTCCACAAAATAATGACCCACTGAGAGAAACAAATTCTCCTCACCTCAGTCTTCGATGGGAGACCCCCAATTTTTGAACTGTGTCCTCTAGTTCTAGACTTCCTCACGAGGGGAAACATTCGTTCGGCACTTACCCTTTCAAGTCCCCTCAGGATCTTATGTAATCACCTCTAATCTTTCTAAAATCTAATGGGTATAGGCCCGACCTACTCAACTAAAAATGTAGGCGTGAGTAGCATATTGAAAATTGCCTCGTGCATTTTCCCCATTTGAGGCCACCATACGCGCTTGTACCAGCAGAGGGAATCTGCTGTGAAGATACAGCAAAGGAGCCATGTCTAACAGCTCCTGCAATTCTAATCCTAAATGTTTTCTGGCAGAATACATAATTGTGTCCGTTGCGAAGAGCCTCCACTGAAGCTCAGTACATGCTGACACGGATTGGTGAGGACTTTGAGCATTTGAGTTTACTGTAGGTTAATTGTCTACAAGTGAAGCGTGACCAAACCCACAGCCCATGGCCCACACGGGGCTCTCAAGCCGAATCATCCCTCGATGCCTTGGCAAATCAGTCGTGTTCACACTTTGTCGGGTTCGCTTGCTTATCTCGTGTGAATCTTGTCAGCCCGGGGATTTAGATAAGGTTGCTCTTAAGACTTTGAATACATCGGAATGCTACAATCTGTTAGGATCAGCGAGCTGTATGTGCGAATTAGTGGAAAGATGAACTTAAATTGTACAGGCGATGCGTGGAGCGCTATATCACCAATCTGCACAGCCTACAAAGATTGAAAGCTCAAACAACCACAAGCCAAGTTAACCCAACCATATTGAATTAGAGCAAAAACGTACATACGTTACGCCGCACTTCTACCGAACTTGATTTAGGTTCTGTTGTGGGTTCTGCCGTATTAAAATAAAGGTTACTGAGGTGCCTCAGAGGGTGCGGAAAGAGATTTACAAGGATGAAGCCGGACGCTAAGGGGAACAGAGTCTCGACAAATGGCTGTGGGGTGACCGACTGGAAGATTTAAAAAAAAAACTTTGGAAAGGTTTCGACAGATGGGTACAGTGGCCGGAATTTGGACGAAATGTCCCCCCCCCCACTCCCCCCCACCCCCCCCCCCCCACTCCCCCCCCCCACCTCGCAGAGAGTGGCGAGAATGTGGAACTCGTTCCCACAGGGAGTGATTGAGGTGAAGAGCATCGATGGATTAATGGGGCCTGCGTCTGGATGACCATATGAGGGAGGAGGGGGGGGGGGGGGGGTAGTGGGCTCTGTGGATAGAGGTGGATGAGGGACGATGGGAGGAGGTTCAAGCGGAGCACAATCGAGGCACTGTAGAGGCCTCAATTTGACGATCACTCAAACGCAAAGGAAAGAATGGGGCAGCCTGCACCACGGAGGGAGTTCTCCTTTTTCACAAAACGCTCCCAGTCATTTTACTAATGTGCACAGAAATAGCCGAGATTGCTGCAGCCTGCTTCGCTTCAATATCCACTGACACATCACAGAGGGTGTAATGTCCTTTCTCGGGAAAAACTGTCAACCGAGCATCTTCCAGCCAACTCCTTCTCGGATTAAATAGCAAGCGCGAGCGATGGAAAGCATGAAGAAATTCTAACCTCCCCGGGAAACCTCCCGAGCTAAAACAAGGAACGTTGACGGTTGTTTTCTGGTGCTGACGTTTAACCAGGTTGACTGGCTGCCCTTGGCGCCCCCCCCCCCTCTGGGCCACCCAGAAGAGATAAAATCTTCCATTTGTCCGCTACATTTAACAGAGCAAAATGTCCCAAAGCGGAAGAGTATTCAATGTCAGATTCAGCACGAACAGAAGGGAGATTAGTAAAGCTGGTGGAAGGGCTGGTTGATGACACTGTAGGCTTTCAAAGGCAAAGGAGATGAGGACAAAGCAGTGGGAATCACAGGGAGAAAGAAATATATTAATAATAATCGCTTATTGTCACGAGTAGGCTTCAATGAAGTGACTGTGAAAAGCCCCTAGTCGCCACATTCCGGCGCCTGTTCAGGGAGGCCGGTACGGGAATTGAACCTGCGCTGCTGGCCTTGCTCTGCATTACAAGCCAGCTGTTTAGCCCACTGTGCCAAACCAGCCCCAGAAATATTTGAAAGACCTGCATTTATGTGGCGCCTTTCATGATCAATACCTTACAGCCAATGAAGCCTGGCTACTGTCTTGATGTAGGAAAGACCGTTGCCAATTCATGCACAGCAAGCTCTCACACACAGCAAAGTAATAATAACCAGGTGATCCACTTTTGTGATTGTGGTGGTATGAATGGGAGCACTGCCATTGGTGCAGAGCATTGGTTTCCCATTGGCTCTGGCTGGTCATGTGCCTCGCGTCTGATTGGCTGGGACTAGTCATGTGACTGCTCACCAATTGGTCAAGAGGCAAGTAGACCCCGCTTCCGAGGCGGGGTATAAGTACCCAGAGTTCCCGGCGGTCGGCCTTTCTCTGTAGTCGACCACCGGGCTAACAACTAGCTGTTTAAAGCCTAAGTTTGGACCTTCATCGTGCCTCGCATCCAATTGATGGTACATCAGTGATGCTGACTGAGGGATAAATATTTGCCTGGAGACTACGGAGGACACCATTGCTCTTCTTCAGGAGAATATAGTCAGTAATATTCAATCCATTGCGAGCACTCACGTTAAGAGTTTTTTCAAGTGCATTAAGGAATGGGAGAAGGCTCGGGAAATTGCACCATGGAGCAGTTTGGGTGCGTGCAGCTGTGCAGTGGGAAGAGCACAGGGCAGTTTGGCAACACCTCTTCAGGACACACAACATCGAATAACGACGAGTCAGAATACAGGAGGGAGATAGAAAACCTAGTGGAGTGGTGTAATGACAACAATCTCTCCCTCAATGCCAGCAAAACTAAAGAGCTGGTCATTGACTTCAGGAAGCAAAGTGCTGTACACACCCCTGTCAGCATCAACGGAGCCGAGGTAGAGATGGTGAGCAGTTTCAAATTCCGAGGGGTGCACATCACCAAAAATCTGTCCTGGTCCACTCACATCGATGCTACCACCAAGAAAGAACAACAGCACCTATACTTCCTCAGGAAACTAAGGAAATTCGGCATGTCCACATTAACCCGTACCAACTTTTACAGATGCACCATAGAAAGCATCCTATCTGGCTGCATCACAGCCTGGTATGGCAACTGCTCGGCCCAGGACCGCAAGGAACTTTAGAGAGTCGTGAACACCGCCCAGCCATCACACGAACCTGCCTCCCATCCATTGACTCCATCTACACCTCCCGCTGCCTGGGGAAAGCGGGCAGCATAATCAAAGACCCCTCCCACCCGGCTTACTCACTCTTCCAACTTCTTCCATCGGGCAGGAGATACAGAAGTCTGAGAACACGCACGAACAGACTCAAAAACAGCTTCTTCCCCACTGTCACCAGACTCGTAAATGACCCTCTTATTGACTGACCTCATTAACACTACACCCTGTATGCTTCAACCGATGCCGGTGCTTATGTAGTTACATTGTATATCTTGTGTTGCCCTATTATGTATTCTCATGTATTTTCTTGAATTGTGTTTAATTCCCTTTTCTTCCCATGTACTGAATGATCTGTTGAGCTGCTCGCAGAAAAATACTTTTCACTGTACCTCGGTACACGTGACAATAAACAAATCCAATCATCACTACAGCTCTTTATTCCTGGAATCGGGGCTGTCGAGAAGAATTCTTTCCCATGCGTTCGGAAATATTTTTCTGGATGGGATAAAGCGAGAAAGCCGGAGATCCATTGAAGAGTCAGGTGGCAATTGGGAGGGTGAGGGGTGAGGGACAGTCTGCCTTTACCCGGGCGGATTACTCTTTTGTGCCTTTATCTTGTGACCTTGAGTCGATGGGATGATAAGACGGGTGTAAGTAGCTGAGCTTCAAGCGACGGTGCTGGAATTGGAAGTCAGGGGCCTGGTTATTGAGGATGCCCAGAGGCTCAGCAACAGCAAGGGTAGATTTTTCATAGAATTTACAGTGGGTTTACAGTGCAGAAGGAGGCCATTTGGCCCATCGAGTCTGCACCAGCTCCTGGAAAGAGCACCCTACCCAAGGTTAAAACCTCCACCCTAACCCCATAACCCAGTAACTCCACCCAACACTAAGGGCAATTTTGGACACTAAGGGCAATTTATCGTGGCCAATCCACCTAACCTGCACATCTTTGGACTGTGGGAGGAAACCGGAGCACCCGGAGGAAACCCACGCACACACGGGGAGGACGTGCAGACTCCGCACAGACAGTCACCGAAGGCGGAATCGAACCTGGGACCCTGGAGCTGTGAAGCGATTGTGCTAGCCACAATGCTACCGTGCTGCCCCTGATAGGCTTGGGAATGATTAATTCAACGGGTTCGACTGATGTTAAATACATGCAAAGAGAGACAGGCATGAAGCCTCCAGCGAAGTGACAAGATCTTTAAATGATGATTTTGTTGGATGCAACGATGAGTGACACCAATTCAACAGGGATGGAAGACACACATGATTCAGACAAAATGTAAAACTCCACCTTCCCAAACAGAGGGCACGCAGAATCACCCACAATGTCGGAGTCAGTCTTCAACAAGCTTTCGCCATAAATAGCCACGTGGGGCCTGGTGCTTGTTGGCCATGAACAGTAAATACTGCTTGACATCTCAGTTCCATTATCAACAATTCTTGTGATACCATGAGTTGAATTACTTTCTGATTGGTCTGGAATGCATTGCCCGAGAGGATGGTGGATGTGGATTCACTTGGTAACTTTCAAAAGGGAATTGGCGACGTATTTGAGAATGGGGAATGAGGAGAGGGGAGCGGGATGACTCTCGCAATGGACCAGCATTAGCACCAAGGTTCTGAAAGGCCTCTTCCTGCGTTCAATGGTTCTATTATGGGTTAAAATCCTGTTACTCCCTTCCTAACAGCGCTGTAGGTGTACCTACACCACATGAAATGAAATGAAATGAAAATCGCTTATTGTCACGAGTAGGCTTCAAGGAAGTTACTGTGAAAAGCCCCTAGTCGCCACATTCCGGCGCCTGTTCGGGGAGGCTGTTACGGGAATCGAACTGTGCTGCTGGCTTGCCCTGGTCTGCTTTCAAAGCCAGCGATTTAGCCCAGTGAGCTAAACAGCCCACTGCAGCGGTTCAAGATCAGGGCGGCACGGTGGTTGGCACTGCTGTCTGACAGCGCTGGGTTAAATTCTGGCCTTGGGTGACTGCCTGGAGTTTGCACATTAATATCTGTCAGATATTACACCCGTGTTGTTAGATCCCTCTGAGCTCTAAGCACAGCCTTGCCTGCTCCTCCGCACAGCAAGCAATGCTCACATCGGAAATATTTCAAAGAGTCAGAGAAAGCCAAAGTAATAAAGTTTTCTTTTAATTAACTTGTAATGCTAGAGAATAATATCGACACTCAAATTCTCATCGGGTCAGATTTATGATGGGATTTATTATGTAGCTCCCAATGAAGCTTTGCACATTGTAGATTAAGGTAACGCTGAAATGGGTTGATTATTTTCTTCAATTTCTGCAATCATTTTCGGTAATTAGAATCCGTGCCTGAGACCTCAGCGAAGTGAAAACTTGAGTTCAGTTGTTGGGGGGAAAATTGTGGTCAGAATAGTTTCACAGGGCAAATTGGACATTTTGTTGCTGCTATATCCTCAATGACCTAGTTGGAATGGTCACCTGGAGCGTAAGTGCACTGTCCAGTTTGGTTCTAAGCCATAGACTCCCAAGCTCCAAGTTTCAAGAGGATGGCATTGTGCTCGAGTAGTGGTGACAATTGGTCTTTGCGCGGAGGGAAAGGTCAAAGTTCACTCAGCGATACCACCATCTAAAATCACACACAAGACCAACCAGTGATGAGGGAGCTCAGGTCAAGGGGCTAGAGAAGTGGGAATTATTCCTCTGAAAGCAGACAAGGTTAAGGGGGGATTTAACTGAGTTGTTTAGAATCTTGAAAGGTTTTGATGGTGTTTCCAGGGGCACAGATTGAAAATAATTAGGGAGAAGGAACAAAGGGAGGGAAGGGGATAACATTTGAATGCAGCAAGTTGTTGTACATAGAACATAGAACATAGAACAGTACAGCACAGAACAGGCCCTTCGGCCCTCGATGTTGTGCCGAGCAATGATCACCCTACTCAAACCCACGTATCCACCCTATACCCATAACCCAACAACCCCCCCCCCCCCAACCTTACTTTTTAGGACACTACGGGCAATTTAGCATGGCCAATCCACCTAACCCGCACATCTTTGGACTGTGGGAGGAAACCGGAGCACCCGGAGGAAACCCACGCACACACGGGGAGGACGTGCAAACTCCACACAGACAGTGACCCAGCCGGGAATCGAACCTGGGACCCTGGAGCTGTGAAGCATTTATGCTAACCACCATGCTACCGTGCTGCCCGATGGCTGCCCGTTTTGATGGTGTTTCCAGGGGCACAGATTGAAAATAATTAGGAAGAAGGAACAAAGGGAGGGAAGGGGATAACATTTGAACGCAGCAAGTTGTTGTGATCTGGGATGTGCCGTCTGGAAGGGCGATGGAAGCTAATTCAAGAATAACTTTCAAAAGGGGAATCGTTTAGGTGCTTGAAAAAGAAAAAGAAATGCGGTGCGAGAGAAAACCAACAGGGACATGAGGCGAATTGACTGCCTCTTCTGTAGAGCCGGGCCCCCGTGCGGTTCTTCTTCATGGGTTTTGGGAGCGGCGTGGGCAAACATGGAGGCCACCGTCTGCACAGCAAGATCCCGCAAGCAGAACGACCGCTCAAAAACCCAATTTCGGAAAAGGTAGGAAGGTGGGCCGATGGAGGGTTGCCACCCCGTCGAGGTGATTAGTTCCTTCAGTGTTTTTGAGGGTACAATTCTGAGCGCAATGTTAGGGTTGGCGGGAGGGTGGGAGGAAGAGGAGGCTGGCGTGGAACGAGCAACACCGCGCGCAGATCAGTTGGGCCGAATGGCCTGATTCTGCACCGTGAATATGGGGGACGGGTTCCAGTTCACAACGTAGAGACAGCAGCAGAGGGCAAACCCCAGCCTGCCTTGTACATGCCCCGCTTGGGAAAATGCTGGGCCAGCCACAGTCTGAGAGAAATAAATTGGCTGGAAAAGTTACACGCATCACTGAGCTGCAAATGCTGGGCGGCTGGGAGAAGTTTCTTTTTGACATGTTCATCACTAAAATCACTGCAGACGAACAATTAGACTGCCCGTGCGAGAGGTCGATCTGCTCAGGAAAACGTTCGGTCTTTGTATGTGTTCGGTTTTCGGATTTATGGATAGAAGGAGACTCGACCTCTAGTTAAAAGCAAAACGTGCATTAACCCTCCGAATGCTGGATCTTCGAAATGTCATAAATTCTTTCAGCTGGTTTCCAGATCACCTAAACTCCTGGTCACATCTTAAGAAAGCCCAAGTCTCACCCCACTGTGTTTGAAACTCCTGGCTTTAGTATCCATTGAATCCCGACAGTGCAGAAGGAGGCTATTCGGCCCATCGCGTTTGCACCGACCCTCCGAAAGAGCCCGACTAACTAGAGCCCATTCCCCCGCAGACACGTAACCCCAAACCTTTGGACAATAAGGGGCAATTTAGCGTGGTCAATCCCCCTAACCTGCACATTTTTGGGCTGTGGGAGGAAACCGGAGCACCCGGAGGAAACCCACGCAGACACCAGATTCCAACCAGAACCTCCAAGTTTCTAGCTTCCCTGTCGCCCAACAAACATTACCAAATTGACGTTTGCGAGCCGCAGGAGTGGCGTATCGTCATTGCCCGTATCCCCGGGTTCACACCGTGCTGAGGAGTCGGAAGGAGCAGCGGCATTGACCTCTCACCCCTGCAGAACCGCCGATGGATCTGGACACACACCAGCTCGACGGGGCCTCCTGTGAACCTCCCCCCCCCCCCCCCCCCCCCACTTCCCTTTCACCCAAACCTCAGGGCCAGGCTACCTATAGACGCTGATCATCTGGGATTTATTGTGGCTCCATCTCCATTTTTGCTGCCCACTGTAAATTAGGCAGTTTTTTGGATGGTGGGGGCTGACTGGGGACAAAGGAAGAATCCCATCAGGAAGTGGGACCATTCCAGAGTCCGGGTGAAACCTTTTAAACTCAAGCTATAGAAACATAGGAGAAGGTGGATGCCATTCAGCCCATCAAGTCTGCTCCACCATTCAATAAGATCATGGCTGATGCTCCATCGCAACACCATACTCCCCATACCCTTTGATGTCCTTAAGAGTCTCGAAAAAAAATCTACTTGTTTCTTAAATATTGAACTGATCCTGTAACTTTTTATTTTCGCGCAGGGAAGAGTTTGGTTTGTTATCCCTACCTACTTCCTGATTAAGATGAGGCGTGCAAGTGGCTCAAGGGCCAGGAGTCTCCATTCTGGAGCCTGACTGCTCTCACCAGTGGAGAATCGCTCCTGGTCTCCGCTGGCATCAGCAGCGGGGCCCGGTATGTGAGTCTCTTCCCTTCACCAGGCTTATTTACCTATGGAGGAGAGTTTGCTGGATTCCATTGGATTGCCAGTATGAAGCGGCCGTTATGAGCAGATGGCCTTCTGCTGAGAAAAAGAGGAAGTGAAAGCACTTAGCTTCTTTTGATGTGGTGAAGAGCTGTCAATCATTGCAAGTGTTTATAAGCATTGTGGTTCGCATCAACCCAGGGTAATTGAGATGCAGTCAAGCGTGAAGGGAAAGATAATTAAACAAGCCTCCTAAACAGCTATGTCTGGTCCAAACAAACTGCCTATCAGTGGCTAATGCAATGTTTTGCTGTGCAGAATTGAATGGAAACTTTGCATTTCAAAGGCTGTCAAGGGATTTGAAGCCTTTCAAGTGTGCTTGGCTTTTGAGGGAGCCTCTGACACTTTTAACAGATACTGCTTTAAACTGCGTTGTCTGAGGCAGCAGATGTTAGGGAAGGGTAAGTGAAAATGCAGTGTCCTTCACTGTATGCCTGGATTGCTCTTTAGCTTTCAGGCAGGTGTCTCTGATGGGTGGAGTGGTGGGGGGGGGGGGGGAGCGGAATCTCGGCTGGAGGAAGGAGTCTCAGTTGGGGGGGGTGGTCTCGGCTGTGTGTGGTCTCGGTTAGAGGTGGTCTCGCGGCTGGGGGGGTAGTCTAGGCTCGGGGGGCACACCTGGGGGAGGGTCACACCTGGGAGGGTCACGCCTGGGAGAGGTCATGCCTGGGGGGATGACCCAGTCGGGGAGAGTGCGGAGGGGGTGGGGGGCATGGCAGAGAAGCGCCAGGCCTGAAAGGGGCGGGGCATGGACGGGGGTGAATTTGGCGAATGCCACAGCGAGGTGGGGGGGGGGGGGGGCAGTACCAGCAAATGGGGGGGGGGGGGGGGGGATGGTGGGGTTGAACAGAAACCCGTTGGGATGATGCCATTGATCCTTGGGTTGGGGAGGCGAAGAGGGGGTTGATGATGGAGGTGGTGGTAGGGACGGCAGAGGCCTTTCTGCCACTTTGAGATTATGTCGCCCTGATCTCTGTGAAGCTGGGCTTGCTGTTGTGTTTAGCCCCCATACCCTCCCCCGGTGGAAAAATTTGCCCCCCTCCAAAATAATTGCTAAATGTGGGTGGATTGCCATCCGGATGATGACCAACCAGCTGGCGGGAAAAGAGACCACACGCGGAAATCTTTCTGGAGAATTGCGTCTCGGGTATTTCACAACTTCGGACCCCGTAGCACCTTTACAACCAATGAGGTTCTTCGGTTGAGGTCAATCTCCCAGACGTAGGCCACCAGCAATCAAACTAGCAGGTCATGCTGGCAGGGAAGACAGTCGAAAACAGCACGGTGTACACCTTTAACTAAACGGGAGGCCATCAATCCAGGATGTGACAAATGGAAAAGATATATCACTAAAGACCCGAGCATTACTCTGAGGCACTCTGAAACATATCTTCAATTTGGAAAGTTTGCTATTAGTCAGCACCATAGCCCTTCTGATCTACTCTTGAACATATATATTCTGCTTCCCAATCAGTCAAGCTGTCAATAACCCCGAGCCACGCAGGGACAGTTAATCTCACCACCACAAGCATATTTCACGTTGCATCCTGTCTGATTTGCATTCTGTCCTGTCACCAGTCTGTGAGTGCCTCTGCAAACAGGACAGAAGCTTAGTCCTATCAATCACTCCAAATGACTACTTAATGAAATCCCAGCTCTTTCCAAATAGCGCCTTTGAGCAAAAGCGTTTGCCTCAATTATATTGATGCAGAACATCATTGTTCACATATCCTCCTATCAGCGTTAGCCAGTTTTGTTTTTTTGTGATCTTGGCTTTCCCCTCCTAATATGTTCTCTTCCACCCTGACCACCATCATTATGGCCCTGACTTTCGCTGGAGTTCTGTTCATGTTAGCTCTCACTGGCATGCTTTTGTCAAGTGATCTAACTTGCCCACATAGCGAGGAGTACATTTGCTAAGGGGAGAGATGGTAGCGTAGTGGTAATGGCACTGGGCTAGTAATCCAGAGGCCCAGACTAATGGCAGCTGGTGGAATCAAAATTGAAAGCCAGTCTCATTCACGATGACCGTGAAACCATTGTCGATGGTCACAAAAACCCACCCGTTTCCGCTCGAGGGGAGGCAATCTGCCGTCCTTACCCGGTCTGGTCTACATGTGTCTCCAGATTCACAGCAATGTGGTTGACTCTCAACTGCCTTCCAACAAGGTAGACAGTTCAAGGGCAATTAGGGACGGGCAACAAATGCTGGACCTTCCAGCGACACCCACACCCCATGAAAGAGTATATAATACCCAATCAGAAAGGGGCCCGTGTCTGAAAGGATTGGATATCGTCAAGTCTCCCTGATTATTCAGTCCATGTGTATTATGGACATTATTGATTTCATCAAAGTGCTTTCAAGCTGCTGGTGGGACTAGTTTGCAAGTGGAAATTTTTAAAATTCTTTTCATGGAATGTCGATGGCAAGTCCAGCATTTATTTCCCATCCCTAATAGCTCTCGAGAAGGTGGTGGTGAGCTGCCTTCTTGAACCGCTGCTGTCCATGTGGTGTAGGTACACCCGCAGTGCTGTCAGGAGGGAGTTGCAGGATTTTGGCCCAGTGACAGTGAAGGAACGGCCGATATATTTCCAAGTCGGGGCGGTGAGTGGCTTGGAGGGGAACCTCCAGGTGGTGGGGTTCCCAGGTATCTGCTGCCCTTGTCCTAGTAGTCGTGGGTTTGGAAGGTGCTGTTGAAGGATCCTTGGCGAGTTGCTGCAGTGCATCTTGTAGACGGTGCACCCGGCTGCCGCTGTGCGTCGGTGATGGAGGGAGTCAATGTTTCAAGTGCTGGATGGGGTCACGTTCCAGATGGAGTTACACTTCCTGAGTGTTGTTGGAGCTGCACTCATCCAGGCAAGCGGAGAGTATTCCATCACACTCTTGCCTTGTGCCTTGGGGAGTCAGGCTTTGGGGAGTCAGGAGGTGAGTTGCTGGCCGCAGAATTCCCAGCCTCTGACCTGCTCTTGTTGCCTCAGTAGGGATATGGCCGGTCCAGTTCAGACTCCATGGTGAAGTGGACATGGGCTTGCGCTCTGGAGATTAAATGCCTTCCTGCAAACTCGAGCGGAGTTAGCACCACAGGGAACGGACAGGGTTAATCCGCATTGCAGCTGCGGTTGGTGGAGACCTGGGTATTTGTAAGGTCATAGATATAGAACAATCCTTTCAGCCCGTTGAACAGCTGCGTGCCTGCCCAGAGTCACAGCGGATTAGAGTAAAGCTGTCAAAATTAAATCACGCCTCTGATCGCCAACACACCTTCAAGTGCACGGAGAAAGGGGTTATCATTTATATTCTGAACGCCAACATAATGAAAATGAACGAGATCCTGGATCAATAGCCTCATTGACAGCTGGACCACGAAACAATGACAATCGCTTGCACCAGCCTTCTGAAATCTTGTAGTTGAGACTGAACATGTGTTCAGAATGTTAACCACAATCCAGAGGGTGACATTGTGCTCGCCATTTTCTCATCTCGATTGTCAGATGCGCTTTCATTCTTTGATATCTCATTAAAGAATGGTTAAAGTATGAAGGTTTCCAACCTGCATTGTACTAGCGCCAATTAGTTGACTCACAGGATTGTTACAAGGGTGAATTTCCCTCCTCCCCCAGCTGTTTCCTGGCGGCTCGCCGCGGGATGCTCCGTCCCTGCCGCTGGACAATGGGATTTTCCATTGCGGCCACCCCACATCGTCAGGAAAGCCGCGAGCGGGGTTACGCTGCCGGGGGAATCCCGCCGGGGCAGAATTCGCCCCACAGTCTGTATTGAATTAGATGTGGTGAGATGGCGAGAGATGTCACGGCGTCGCTGGGATTCAGTAGACACGCGGATTTGTTCCGACGCAATGTGAGGCCATTCAGCCCATTATGCCTGTCCTGGTTCTCTGCGAGAGCAACTCACCCGGCCCACCTTTCTCCCGGTGGCTTCGCAATCCTTCTGTTCAGAAAATTATCCAGTTCCCCCTTTGAAGGTCTCGATTGACCCTACCTCCACCACACTCCCAGGCAGCGCGTTCCCGATCCTAAACATTCCCTGCGTAAAAACGTTTTTTTTCTCATGTTGCCATAGTTAGGGCGGCTTGGTGGCAGGGCGGGGGCATGGGGCAGCACGGTAGCACAGAGGCTAGCACTGCTGCCTCACAGCGCTCGGGATCCAGGTTAGATTCCCGGCTTGGGTCACTGTCTGTGCGGAGTCTGCATGTCCTCCCCGTGTCTGCGTGGGTTTCCTCCGGGTGCTCCGCTTTCCTCCCACAGTCCAAAGATGTGCGGGTTCGGTGGATTGGCCATGCTAAATTGCCCATAGTGTCCAACGGTTAGGTGGGGTTAGGGTGGGGGAGTCCTTTCAAAGAGTCTGTGCTGACTCGATGGGCCGAACGACCTCCTTCTGCACTGTAGGGATTCTACGATTCTACAGTTCTTCTGTCAATCACCTTAAATTGATGTCCTCTGGTTAGGAATCCTTCTGAAAACAGGAACAGCTTCTTCCTCTATTTACTCTCTCCAGGCTTTTTATGGTTTTGAACACTGCTATCAAACTCCTCTCAAACTTAATCTTGTTCTGTCCTTTTGTCAAGTGGCTCCTTATGCTCATGGATGTAATTTATGAAAGTGTGTGCGCGTGTGTGCATGTTTATGCATGTGGGTTTGTGCGCGTGTGTGCATGATTATGCATGTGGGTTTGTGCGCGTGTGTGCATGATTATGCATGTGGGTTTGTGCGCGTGTGTGCATGATTATGCATGTGGGTTTGTGCGTGTGTGTGCATGTGTGTTTGCGCATACATGTTTGCCTTTGCATGTTTGCGTGCTTGCTTTCCACGCGGCTGAATGTTCAGGGGGTGCCTTGTGCTGGGTTACAAACAGCATTTTTCTTCAGCGTTAGTGTCTGTAACTGTGAAGGACCCGTGTGTTGCTGAGGGACAGCCAGCCATCTCCCATTACTGCGGGGCCTCAGACACTGCCAAGCCTGCCTTTGACCCCCCCCCCCCCCCCCCCCCCCCCCCGGTGTGGAGGGGGATGGCGAGCGTGGGGCAGGATCTCCTCACCAGCCAGCTCCTAGGCCCGGCCATCCACAGATCCAGGTGGGACTGTGAGTGATTTACATTAGATTTAATCTTTGGTGGCTAAAGACTCGAGGTCGCTTTGTATTTTATGTGTGTATATATATAATTCGAGTTTTGTAATTAAGAAATAAACAGTTAAAATACAAAGGTTATACTTATAAGATAGTACAAGGTTTTGCCTTGTGGCAACGTTTCAGTGGCCTATTCTGCGGCAATGATCTAATATTCTGGAATCTCTTCCTCACACACAATAAATCACTTGTTTTGGGAACTTGGTGTCTGTGCAAGTCAACAGATTGTTGCCTCAAGCTTCAGCGCTCCCACACATGCTCAAATAGTCAGCAACAGATCCCATCCGATGATTTCAGAAGGATAAGGTGACTACAGTCAGCGGCAGAGGGTGCTCAGAGTCACTAACCGGTTACAGCACAGAAGGAGGCCATTCGGCCCATTGTTTCCACGCCAGTTCTCCTGCGCACTGTTCCTTTTCAGGTAATGACACAATTCCTCCTGACGAATGTCTCGTTTGAAGCAGCCTCCTCCCCGCTCTCAGGCACCGCATTCCATATCCTAGCCACTTGCTGCGTGAAAATGCTTCTTTTACCGATTACTTTAAATCTTTCCCCGCGGTTCCTCAATCCTTCCACCAATGGGAGGTTTCTCCCGACCTACTCTGTCCAATCCCGACCTGGTTTTGAACACCTCTATCCTCCGAACCTTCTCTTCTCCAAGGAAAACAGTCCCAACTTCCCGAATCAGTCCCCATCCCGGGAATCAGTATCAGGAATCCTTCCTGCACTCTCTCCACTCCCTTCACATCCTACCTACTGGGCAATGAGCTGAAGTGCATCCAAACTCCAGTTGTGACTGAACCAGTGTTTTGCCCAAGCTGAATCATAGAATTTAGAGTACAGAAGGAGGCCATTCGACCCATTGACTCTGCACCGGCCCTTGGAAAGAGCACCCTACTTAAGCTCATACCTCTACCCCATCCCCGTAACCCAGTAACCCCACCTCACCTTTTTTGGACACTAAGGGGCAATTTAGCACGGCCAATCCAGCTAACCTGCTCATCTTTGGACTTGTGGGGGGAAACCGGAGCACCCGGAGGAAACCCACGCAGACACGGGGAGAACGTGCAGACTCCGCACAGACAGTGACCTAAGCCGGGAATCGAACCCAGGTCCCTGGCACTGTGAAGCAACAGTGCTAACCAAAGGGCTATCAAGATACTTATGTTCTTATGTTCTTATGTTCTTATGTCACCCGAGGTCCTTGCTTTTAGACCATATGATATTGGAGCAGAATTTGGCCATTTGGCCCATCGAGTCTGCTCCGCCATTCGATCATGGCTGATATGTTTCTCATCCCCATTCTCCTGCCATCTCCCCATAAACCCTGATCCCCTTATTGATCAAGAAATATCCTTATTGATCAGGTACACCAGATTTGTGCTCGAGGTGCTTTTTACCCACAGGTCTGGGAAGTGGGATTAGACAGAATAGTTCTTTCTTCGAACATAAAATCGAGGAGTAGGAGGAGGCAATTTAGCCTCTCGAGCCCGTTCCATCGTTCAATATGATCATGGCTGATCTCACCATGGCCTCAACTCCACCCTCCTGTCCGTTCTCCGTAACCCTATATGCCCCAATTAAACCTCCAATGCCATTTGCTTTATTAACTGCTCACTCAACCTGTTCTGCCACCTTTAATGATCTGTATACATCTCCACCCCAGTCCCTCTGCTCGTGCACCCCTGATAGAAGTGTAATACATGTCTCAATTCTGATGTAGCTGCACAAACTAGCAGTTGGCTAGCTGCTGGACCAGTACAACATTGAACCTAAAAGGTCTGTTTTTTTTTCTGAAAAGCCTAGCCAAATCTTAATTATTGTCATAAGCAGGCTTACATTAACACTGCAATTAAATTACTGTGAAAATCCCCCAGTCACCACATTCCGGCGCCTGTTCGGGTACACAGAGGGAGAATTCAGAATGTCCAATTCACCTAACAGCACGTCTTTCAGGAGGAAACCGGAGCACCCGGAGGAAACCCACGCAGACACGGGGAGAACGTGCAGGCTCCGCACAGACAGTAGCCCAGGCCGGGAATCGAACCTGGGACCCTGGAGCTGTGAAGCGGCAGTGCTAACCACTGTGCTACCGTGCCAAATAGTGTTTGCCCCACCGTTTCTCATGGTGCTAGTCCTTTGCGCAACTTTATCTGTGGCTGGATGGGCCTGGCAAAGGGGTCTGTACCTGCTGGGCAGTACAGCGACTGGAACAGCTGGCTGTCCAGAACCAGGGGCGGGAGGTCGGAGAATCATCGGGGGCCGGTGTGAATCTCAGCCCCTCAGTCTCCCTCAGTCTCCGGCACCAGAGATTTGGTCGGCCTCCCCCCCCCCCCCCCCCCCCCCCCCCCCTTGCGATTCTCCGGCCCGCAATGGGCCGAAGTCCCAATGCTGTCATGCCCCTCCCGCCAGCAGGAATCAAACCACCTACCTTACCGGCGGGACCAGACGGCGCGAGCGGGCTCCGGGGTCCTGGGGGGGGGGGGGGACGCGGGGCGATCTGGCCCCGGGGGTTGCCCCCACGGTGGCCTGGCCCGCGATCGGAGCCCACCGATCGGCGGGCGGGCCTGTGACGTGGAGGCAGCTTTTCCTTCCGCGGTTGCCATAGTCTTCATGATGGCGGAGGCCGAAGTGACCCCTCCCCTGCGCATGTGCGGGGACGACATCAGCAGCCGCTGACGCTCCGGCGCACGCGCGGACTTCCGCCGACCGGCGAAGTCCCTTCGGCCCCGGCTGGCGGGCGCCAACCACTCCGGCGCGGGCCTAGCCCCTCAATGTGAGGGCTTGGCCCCTAAAGGTACGGAGAAATCCACACTTTTGGGGCGGCCCGATGCCGGAGTGGTTCACGCCACTCCATCCCGCCGGGACCCCCCGCCCCACCGGGTAGGGGAGAATACC
The DNA here is from genome assembly GCF_902713615.1 of Scyliorhinus canicula. Classification (NCBI taxonomy): domain Eukaryota; kingdom Metazoa; phylum Chordata; class Chondrichthyes; order Carcharhiniformes; family Scyliorhinidae; genus Scyliorhinus; species Scyliorhinus canicula. The sequence continues at coordinate 5,662,378 of NC_052170.1, forward strand.
GGCCCATGTTATTCATGACTTTACAGAGTCTCCTTTCTGGGAGAGTAGAATGACACAGCACAGAGGAGGCCATTCCGCCCATCGTGTCAGTGTCAGCCCTTTGAAAGAGCTCTCCAATTAGACCCACTTCTCCCTTTCTCTTTCCCCGATATCACTGTAATTTTATTTTCCTAAGCGTTTCTCCAGTTCGCGTTTTCAAAGTTATTTCTGCCCTGTCTGGCCATGTATTCAGCGAACCAATCTCTTTTTTCCTGTTGTGACTCTGTAATTAGGGTGTGTGACTATTTAAGTTTTTAGCCGATGTACTGCGGCAGAACCCCACGTCTCCTTATTCGAGATTTCGGGAAAAGACGATGGAAATGTCGCAGGACAGAGTTTCCAAAATGTGGGTCGCATTGCGCTGCAGAGGCAACAATAAAGGTCAGTGAACCCGCACCCATACCCGATCTACAGGTGTTCAATGAAGTGGTGGGGGGGGGGGAGGATTATTTATTTTCAGATGTACCATCAGGAGAGGTGTACGGGAAGGTTGCTATGACCCAACAACATTTAAATAGCATCTTTGGATTCCACCCTCTTCTCAGACCAATCCCCCCCCCCCATTGATCCCCCGCCACACCATCTCCCCACCACACACCCCCTCATTCCCCACCTTCCCCCCCACCCCCCCCCCCCCCATACACGCACACACACACACACACACAACCCTGAGCAGTACCACCCAGTGCGTCTCATTGGACTAGCAATGCCAACTGGCCACCACATGGGTCGGCCATTCAGGAGCTCCCAATTACAGGGAAAGCCCCCCCCCCCCCCCCCCCCCCCCGTGAGGGACGATGGAGGCTCCCTCCCCGAAAAAGCCGGAGCAGGAGGTCCCCCCCCCCGACATCGGGTTTGAATCCCGCCGATTGCCTCTGCCCGGAGTTATCCCGGCTCGGGGGGCGGCGGAAGTCAGCCAGATACAGCCGGATAAAACTTGGGATCGGATATCCAAACGATCTGCTCCTTCATTGGAAAAGTATATCAATGAATAAAAACAAGTTCCCCTTGACAAAGGAGACTGTGGATAATCAGGAGCCATCTGCTTGGCACTATTGAAATGTCTTGTATCACCCAACATTTGCAAAGATTGTTGTACAACCATCTGGCTGATTAATATTTAATGACGCTTGTGATAAACGGCCCGTAAGTATTTTGCTCTCCCTATTGCCACCAAAGTTTTTTTTTAGGTCATAGAAATAAGCTTTATGACCTAGAAACATTTGCTAAACTATTGAGGCAATGAGAGACACCTTTGAGTTACTGTCTTGACCATTCCTGAAGAATGGGAGTGTAGGGAGTGAACAAACGCTTCGCCACTCAGATACCCTTAATCACTTTTTTAAAAAAAAATTTAGATTACCCAATTATTTTTTCTATTAAGGGGCAATTTAGCGTGGCCAATCCACCTACTCTGCACATTTTTGGGTTGTGGGGGCGAAACCCACGCAGACACGGGGAGAATGTGCAAACTCCACACAGACAGTGACCCAGAACCGGGATCGAACCTGGGACCTCAGCGCCGTGAGGCGGTTGTGCTAACCACTAGGCCACCGTGCTGCCCAGATACCCTCAATCACGACACAGGAGAGAAGATAGATGATTCAAAGGCTTTAATCATCTGAGAACTGTACAGCAGCCGAGAAGTATGCTCATCACATGCTGCCGAGTGAGCCCCATCCTATATACCGTTTCCTGGGGGGCGGAGCCAGAGGCGGAGTCCCCCAGGGTTCCAAGCCCGGTCTTAAAGGGTCAACGCATTAAAGGTAAGGTACCATTATAGCAGCTACTGATAACATTCATCACAGCCACCAGTGAGGAATAGCTAGGGGCCAAGACTGGGAACAGCCAACCTATTCACATCCATGGGGAAAAGGGCTAATTTAGCCCGGATTAACCGGGCAATTTGTGTGGCACCTTCCACAACCTCAGCAGTTTACAGCCAATGAGACGTGTAGTCACCATTGTAATGGAGGAAATTCAGCAGCCAATTTCAAAACACAGTCAGATCCCACAAGGTGGTAGGTGGCCAGGTGATCTATTTTTAGACTGTTGGCCAGGGAGAACGTCCCTGATCTACTTGGGACAATGTCTGGGGGATCTTCTACGTCCACCGAAAGGGCCTCAGGTTGGTTTAATGTCTCATTCGAAAGAACTGCCTGGAAAGGATTCCTTCCCACAGGGAGGGAAGAATCGCGTCATGGGCTTGGTCCAGTGGGGAATATAGAAGTGGGGGGGGGGGGGGGGCTGTGGTAGCTCATGGAGGCCCTGCCTCCTTAACTCGTCCCACACTTGTACGTGGAGTGATAGGAACAGACGCATGAGGCGAAAGAGTAGGCCACTCGGCCCCCCGAGCCTGCGCCGCCATTCTATAAGATCGTGGCTCCTCTGATTGTAACCTGGACCCCACGTTTCTGCCGACCCCCTGATGACCTTTCACCCCCTTTGCTGATCAAGAATCGATCTAGCCCCGCCCCTCTGTTGTCTCTTTATAATGGAGAGCGATCTGCGGTTCTGTTTGGTATTTAGCTCATTGCTTACTTAGTTCAGTAAGGGAAGAATAAAGAATGTTTCCCCCCCCCCCCAACCCCAGCAAATCGATAACGCATCACCAAAGAATAGGTCTGCAGAAGGGACTGAGGTAACATGCGATGGCGCAGAGGAAGTGGTGGCCGATGGGGACCAACAGCTTGAATTGAACAGCTGGCATTGGCACAGTCTCCAAAGACTGAATTACCCCCTCCTGAGACACAACGTCTCCATTTCTATCAAGTGCTCTGCCACGGGGCGGGTGGGGGTGGGGGGGGGGGGGGGGTGGCGAAGGATGCCAGTTCCAGCTCATGATTCCGACAGAAGGTGGCCGACTATCTCTGGCTCGAGGCAGGCAGTAGGCTGGGAGGAGGAACTTGGCATTGCAAGCCTGCCGAGGTGCAGCCCATGCCAGCTTCGAGGAACCATTTCAAGGCGGGCGTCCGTGAATCACTTTTTGGCCCGGGTGACGAGATTTGAAAGAAAATGTAAGAATTTGCAACCGCACGCCGTCTTTCACAACCTCAAGCACCTGACAGCCAATGGGGATCCATTTGCAACCTGGTCACCGTTGTAACGTCGGAAGACCATAAGAGCAGAATTAGGCCTCTCGGCCCATCGAGCCTGCTCTGTCATTCCTTCATGGCTGATATTTTCCTCATTCCCATTCTCCTGCCTTTTCCCCGTATCCTCTGATCCCAGAAGCCAATTTGCACGCAGGCAGGCTCCCGCCAACAGCAACGAGATGGCGACCGGATAATACATTTTGCCGATGTTGGCTGAGGGATAAATATTGTACAGGAGCACCCCCCCCCCCACCACGCCCCTCCCCCCCATTCCATCCCCCCACCACCCTGCTCTCCGAATTGTGCCGTGGGGTCTTTCGTATTACTCGAGGCCCGTTTGAATGGGATCTCCCTCAGTGCCGCTCCCAGCCTTGATTAGTGGATAAGAAGGAAAGAAAAAAAACAATAGACCTTGGGAAATGGGAAATAGGAATCTTGGTCCGAGCCCATTCTTTCTGAGACTCGAATGCACGACCTTCTGACTTAAAGAGGCAGGAGCGCTGACCCCGGGACAGGGCCGGCATCCCGTGACACTCGAGGAGCGGAAGATAAAAATGGACGTTGCCTTAAGATCAGCGAGCATTTTTAAGAGCCTCTTTTTCTCAAACCTCTGCCCTGTGGAGGATACTGCCGGGACAAAGTTCTTTCGCAGCCCAATCTCCCTTGCCATCTGTTTGCATCCTGTAATCCTACTTTAATTTAGCTAAAGGTTATTCAGTTTAAAATGCAATCACACTTTATGTTGAATAATGTTTAGCTAAATCAAACCCAGGATTACAGGATTAGCAAAATTTCCCCTCCAACCCCCCTCCGTACAAATACGCGGTGTAGCTATCAATTAAAGTTGATGCAGTGTCAATACGCTCTTTGTAAAAAAAGGCATTAGGCTGTTTGGTTATGGGGGGGGGGGAGTGTAAAGTTTGAGGGATAATCGCACAAGTTAATAAATATTCTTTCAGTGTATTCCAGCCGTGTTTGACTCCGAGGTTGCCGTCTGCGGAACACAATGAGTCGGGTTTGGATAATGAAACTGAAAATCGCTTATTGTCACGAGTAGGCTTCAAATGAAGTTACTGTGAAAAGCCCCTAGTCGCCACATTCCGGCGCCTGTTCGGGGAGGCTGGTACGGGAATCGAACCAGCGCTGCTGGCCTGCCTTGGTCTGCTTTCAAAGCCAGCTCTTTAGCCCTGTGCTAAACCAGCCCTGAATGTCAGTCGCATATCCTCGAGCGTGGTCTTGTTTCCAAGCCTCCGCTTCTCAATAAACGCTGGGATCATTTGCCTCCCCCAAGACGATCTGAATCACAGGCTGCAAACTGAACGCGGCCTACTGAACGCGGGTGCCTCTTTGTGAGAGTCTCACTCCCCCTCCTTTATCCCCCCCCCCCCCCCCCCCCCACTCCCCATAGCCCTGCCTTTTCTCCCCCTTTTCAAGTGTGTTATTGGGCTGCTTTTCGGAGTTGCTATTGGCTCTGCCTTTTAACTGACTGTGTTGAATTGAAAATCGCACTTTCACCGTGGACCTGCTTTTAATGAAATTGGTCTCCTCTGGTAGCTGATTCACCTGCTTCTCCCTGAATTACTCTTTCAAACATCTCTCCTCGTTCTGGGCACCCCTTATTCAATGTTCATCCTTCACCCGCTTTTTAAAAAATATATATTTAATGTACCCAATTATTATTTTTTTCCAATTAAGGGGTAATTTAGCGTGGCCAATCCACCTAACCTGCACATCTTTGAGTTGTGGGGGTGAGAGCCACGCAGACAGGGGGAGAATGTGCAAACTCCACACGGACAGCGACCCGGGGCCGGGATTGAACCCGGGTCAGGGATCGAACCCGGGTCCTCAGCGCCGTGAGGCTGCCCACCGTGCCGCCCTACCTTTTATCCCCTCTGCTTTAAGGAGAAGAGCTCTTCCAGACACTGAACATGATTGAAATCCCTGTTATCTTGAAACGGACGTCCGAGTGAGGAGCGCGAGGAAGCCACTCGGCCCCTCGACCCTGCTTCATCATTCTATACTATCGCGGCTGAGTTGAATGAAAAATGAAATGAAATAAAAATGGCTTATTGTCACAAGTTGGCTTCAAATGAAGTTACTGCGAAAAGCCCCTAGTCGCCACATTCCGGCGCCTGTTCGGGGAGGCTGGTACAGGAATTTGGTTGTCACCTCAACCCCGCATTCCTGCCTAACCCCCGATAATCTTTCACCCCCTCGTTAATCAAGGATCCATCTGGCTCTGCCTTAAAAATATTCAAGGTCTCTGCTTCCACTGCCTTTTGAGGAACAGAGTTCCAGACACTCACCGCCCTCTGGAGAGAAAGAAATTCTCCTCATCTCTATCCTTTGCGGGCGCACCCCTTATTTCTAAACGGTGACCCCTCGTTCTAGATTCTCCCACATCCTCTCCACATCCACCCTGTCAATACTTCCTCAGGATCTTAAAGGTTTCAATCAAGTTGCCTCTTACTCTAAACTCTAGTGGATACTTGTTCAAGAAGAGCAAAATTGGCGAAAAGCTTAGTCGAAGGTTTTAAGACCATAAGAAGCAGAGACCAGCTAGCCCCTGAAACCTGTTCCATCATTTAATCAGATCGCGGCCGACACTCTCTACCCATTCCCATATCCCTCTCTTCCTCGAGATCCGCAAAATACACCCCTCTCAGTTTGGACCGCATGCAACGATGGAGCGTCCGCGACCTTCCAGGGGGGTGGGTGGGGTCGGGGAAATCCAAAAATTCACAACTCACAGGTTTGTCCGACTGTCAGAGCTAACTTCGGTTTGGTTCGAGTTAAGATCAGCTGGGCGGCTAACGTCAGTCTTCTGGTATCGATCGGAATCAAACTGCACAAACCTCTGCTCATTTCATCGGCAATGAGGCAGACAATATTTCAAGCGAGGGGGTGAGGGGCGGGGTGGGGGGGGGGGGGGGGGGAACAGCCAAATGTCATTAATCGATTCAGGGAAAATCCATAGCTTTTTTTTGTTGCTTTTCCTCTGGTGCACAGGATGCATTGCAGGAAGCAAGCAACTCTAATTAAAGGATGCACTCAACTAATTGGGGCTGTGCCCTGTTGCAATTTGCATTGCGTGCACCTTTTCCCATTTGTTCCTGCGTGGGAGCTGAAGGGCTGGATTCTGCGCTCCCCGACGCCGAAATCACGTTCAACGATGGGGTGGGGAATCTCGTGGAGTGCGCCGGGCCGATTATCCACAGCCTCAGGGCATTGCCTGAGGTCCGCCCCGCGTTGCTCCGTCCTCGACTGGCCGAGTTCCCGTCGGCGTGGGTTACGTGTGCTCACAACGCCCGGGAACCTTGCGTGGCGGCTGCGGACTCAGTCAGGGAGGGTCGATATGCGGGCTTCATTCGGGGCTGGGAGCACTGTGGGCGGGCGGCTCGGGGAGCACGAGTGGCCGAAGGGGGGCACTACCCTTGCGGTCCAGGACCACGCGCTCAGTCCGCCATGAAGTACGGCCACAGCCACAGCCACGCGCATGCGCGGACACAGTCCCGAAAATGCTCTGGGCCGTATCGACAGCCAGAGCTGTGAGCTCTCCACTGCCTCCTTGCTAGCCCCCAGCAAAATGGCGAATCGGTGGTCGTTTTGCGCCAGTTTTCCTGGCGTAATACACCGCCGTTTTCACGCTGCCGTGGTGACTTAGTCTCCCAAACGGAGAATCCAGCCTGAAATCTTTCAAAACCTTTCCTGATCCTGAAGGTACTTGAAGAGTGACTTCAAGGTGACAACGATAACCCAACGTGAGACACACGCGCTTCATTGCATTGTACAAATTGGCACATTCAGTAGGGGGCTTGACCATTAGTGACACCACTGGGTTCGATCCCGGCTCTGGGGTCACTGTCCGTGTGGAGTTTGCACATTCTCCCCATGACTGCGTGGGTTTCACCCCCACAACCCAAAGATGTGCAGGGTAGGTGGATTGGCCACGCTAAATTGCCCCTCAATTGGAATTATATATTTTTTAAAAGTTAGGACTGAATTAATAAGAAACTTCTTCACTCAGAGGGTGGTGACGCTGCAGGATTCTCTATCACGGAGGCTGTGGAAATAGATTTCTAGACTCTGAAGGCATTAAGGGGTATGAAGAGGACGCAGGGGTGTGGGATTGAGTTGGATGATCAGCCATGATCATACTGAATGGCGCAGCAGGCTCGAAGGGCCAAATGGCCTTCTACTGCTCCTATCTTCTCTGTTTCTAAGCTCCACCCCAAATCCTCTATCCTCTATTCACATCAAAGGCCCCTTTTTTTTCTCCGATAGAGCGTGTGTCTGATGGAGGCTGGTAAAGTTGTTTGAGGTGCAGGAAGGGGCACAGGAGAGGGATGGAGGCAATAAGGTTGTAAAGAAGATGGACTTGATGTAAAATCGCAAATGCACGTTCCAAGCTGAATTATTCACGCGCGTGCGATGAGCTGGTATCTGTCATTGGGATCGTAGCTACTTTGCAAATTCCTCTGACACTCAAAGCCGAAGAACACAACAGAAGCTGACAGTTGACAATTAGTCTTCTGCCAATACATTGTACACACAAATGCACTGTGAACAAATAGTTAAACACGACTTCATCGATTTGCTCTCCGATGTTGCCAATTAATGTTGACTGTTTTTCTTAACTCGCTGCCATTTCTCGCTTTCTATTCACTTCAACTCCTCCGATCCACTCAGGTTTTGGCTTTGGCTTCATTCTCAATTCTGCCCTCTCTGACTTTCTACTTTCATAAGCACCTGGATTAAACCAAGGCCCCATCTACCTGGTCGGAGGGATGTAAACGATCCCAGGAGAGTTCCCCCACCCCCGGTGTCCTGGTCAAGTTATACCTCTGATCGTTATCACATGGCTGTTGGTGGGACCTTACTGTCGACAAATTGTCTGCTGTGTTTCCTACAGAAACATAGAAAATAAGGGCAGGAGTAAGCTATTCGAGCCCTTCGAGCCTACACTACCATTCAATCTGATCATGGCTGATCATGCAAATTCTGTATCCCACTCCCGCACACCTCAAGAAGTACGTCACTGACTGTAAAGAGCTTTGAGATTGCCAGTGGCCATAAAAAGCAGTTTCTAGGGGCGGCACGGTAGCACAGTGGTTAGCACTGTTGTGTCACAGCGCCAGGGACCCGGGTTCCATTCCCGGCTTGGGTCACTGTCTGTGCGGAGTCTGCACGTTCTCCCCGTGTCTGCGTGGGTTTCCTCCGGGTGCTCCGGTTTCCTCCCACAAGTCCCGAAAGACGTGCTGTTAGGTGAATTGGACATTCTGAATTCGCCCTCTGTGTACCCGAACAGGCGCCGGAATGTGGCAACTAGGGGCTTTTCACAGTAACTTCATTGCAGTGTTAATGTAAGCCTACTTGTGGCAATAATAAAGATTATTATTATTATAAATATCAATCAATCTTTTCATCCATTTCTGTACCTCATTTCCACCATGTTTGGGCCAACGCTACCACCCCATCCATTGCTACTCTCTGTCAATTCCCTAGCTCTCTGTCACACACATCCAGCCTCGCCCATTTCCCTACTCAGACATTCAATCCTGTTGCCTCACACTTCGGTGACTACCAATCCTTTAATTGCACTTCAGGCAAGGAGGGCAAAGTATACCTGACCCAAATGGCTCATCACCGGGTAGAAGGGTCGTGGGTTAAAGCACCACATTAGGAACATAGAACATTACAGCGCAGTACAGGCCCTTCGGCCCTCGATGTTGCTCCGACCTGTGAAACCCCTCTAAAGCCAATCTACACTATTCCCTTATCGTCCATATGTCTATCCAATGACCATTTAAATGCCCTTATTGTTGGCGAGTCCATTACTGTTGCAGGCAGGGCATTCCACGCCCTTACAACTCTCTGAGTAAAGAACCTACCTCTGACATCTGTCCTATATCTATCTCCCCTCAATTTAAAGCTATGTCCCCTTGTGCTGGACATCACCATCCGAGGAAAAAGGCTCTCAATGTCCACCCTATCTAACCCTCTGATCATCTTGTATGCCTCAATTAAGTCCCCTCTTAGCCTTCTTCTCTCTAACGAAAACAGCCTCAAGTCCTTCAGCCTTCCCTCATATGATCTTCCCTCCATACCAGGCAACATTCTGGTAAATCTCCTCTGTACCCTTTCCAATGCTTCCACATCCTTCCTATAATGCGGCGACCAGAACTGCACGCAATACTCCAAATGCGGCCGCACCAGAGTTTTGTACAGCTGCAACATGACCTCATGGCTCCGAAACTCAATCTCTCTACCAATAAAAGCTAACACATCGTACGCCTTCTTAACAACCCTCTCAACCTGGGTGGCAATTTTCAGGGATCTATGGACATGGACACCGAGATCTCTCTGCTCATCCACACTACCAAGAATGCGGGAGTGATCTTGATGATCCTCTCCTTCCTGCAGTGACTCTTTCGCTGCTTAGTCAGCATGCCTCATCTCTGAGCAGCCTGCTCCCCCCCTGCCCACACCCCTCTGCCCCCCCGCTCGCACCCCTCTGCCCCCCCCCACCTGCCCCCCCTGCCCCTGCCATCCGTCTCCCCCGCCGCCCATCCACCATCTCATGGATGGATGGAATGAGATCATAGAATTTACAGTGCAGAAGGAGACCATTCAGCCCATCGGGCAGCACAGTAGCATTGTGGATAGCACAATTGCTTCACAGCTCCAGGGTCCCAGGTTCGATTCCGGCTTGGGTCACTGTCTGTGCGGAGTCTGCACATTCTCCCCGCGTGTGCGTGGGTTTCCTCCGGGTGCTCCGGTTTCCCCCCACCGTCCAAAGATGTGCAGGTTAGGTGGACCGGCGACGCTAAATTGCCCCTTAGTGTCCAAAAGGTTAGGTGGGGTTACTGGGTTGGGGGGGATAGGGTGGAGGAGTGGGTTTAAGTAGGGTGCTCTTTCCAAGAGCCGGTCCAGGCTCGATTATCACAGAATTGGCCATGCTAAATTGCCCTTAGTGTCCAAAATTGCCCTTAGTGTTGGGTGGGGTTACTGGGTTATGGGGATAGGGTGGAGGTGTTGACCTTGGCTAGGGTGCTCTTTCCAAGAGCCGGTGCAGACTCGATGGGCCGAATGGCCTCCTTCTGCACTGTAAATTCTGTGATAATCGAGTCTGGACCGGCTCTTGGAAAGAGCACCCTACTTAAACCCACTCCTCCACCCTATCCCCCCAACCCAGTAACCCCACCTAACCTTTTGGACACTAAGGGGCAATTTAGCGTCGCCGGTCCACCTAACCGGCACATCTTTGGACGGTGGGGGGAAACCGGAGCACCCGGAGGAAGCCCACGCAGACGCGGGGAGAACGTGCAGACACCGCACAGACTGTGACCCGAGGCCGGAATTGAACGCGGGTCGCTGGAGCTGTGAGGCAGTGGTGCTAAACACCGTGCTGCCCCACCTGCCACTGTGTTGCCCTGTCCTCGGCTGTACCTTCTGCTATCTCCTTCTAGCTCAAACTGACTTGGAAGGCGTGCATAAAATGGAAGACATAATTTTTTCCAAATCCACCAACGCAAACTTGTGAACGAGTTTATGAAACAAGTTCAACAGTTGGCGGTGTGCAGAGTTGCCATACAGCAAGGCCACCACAGCCAGAAATATCTGGGCACATCCACAACATACTCCCTCCTGCCTGCAGAGTTTTACTAACCCCATCAATATCTTATCATTTCTATTGCATATTGATAGCGTTTGCTTGGCTGTCTTTGAGGTTGAGAAGATTATTTTCAGAAATTCAACTGATGGCTTCTCATCTTCCTCTGGAGGTTAAGAGGAGTTGTCGGAAGTTGATGCTAATTTTGTAATCTTCTGGAAAGAGACAGCTTCAATGAGTTGACTCTCCCATCCCTGCATAGATTCACATCGTAATTAACTCAATTTAAATGAAGGCCCCCTGGCTCATTAAATTTCACCCTCAACAGAATTACAATCCTGCCAACTTCCTATCAGAACTTTCAAGCGCCCACTTCGTAGAATCATAGAATTCCTACAGTGCAGAAGGAGGCCATTCAGCCCATCGAGTCTGCATGGACAGAGTACCCTACTTTAGCCCATACCTCCACATCCCGTAACCCCACCTAACCTTTCGGACACTAAAAGGTCAATTTATTGTGGCCAAGCCACCTAATCCTGGGAGGAAACCGGAGCACCCGGAGGAAACCCACGGGGAGAAAGTGAAAACTCCACACAGACAGTTACCCGAGGCCGGAATTGAACCCAGTCCCTGGAGCCGTGAGGCAGAAGTGCCTTTCTTGTACTTGTTCATGGGACCTAGGTGTCGCTGGCTGGCCAGCATTTATTGCCCATCCATAATTGCCCTTGAGGGGGCAGTTAAGAGTTAACCGCATTGCCGTAGACCTGGAGTCACAAGTAGGCCAGACCGGGTAAGGATGACAGATTTCCTTCCCTAAAAGACATTAATGAACCAGACTGGTTTTTACAGCAATCGACAATGGTTTCATGGTCACCATTAGACTTCTCATTCCAGATTTTTATTGTATTCAAATTTCACCATCTGCAGTAGTGGGGTTTGAACCCGGGACTCCAGAGCATCACCCAGGGTCTCTGGTTTATTAGTCCAGTGACAATACCACGACGCCACCGCCTCCTACTCTGCTAACCATTGTGCCACCGTGCTACCCGAATGAATGAGCAGGTATGACCTCAATACAATATGAACATGAGGAGGCCACTCGGCCCTTCGAGTCTGCTCCGCCATCCAACAAGATCAGGGCTGATGTCACTGTAGCCACCCGCCTACCCCCCATAACCTTTCACCCCCTCGCTAATCAAGAATCTATCTGGCTCTGCCTTATGGAAATTCAAAGATTCTGCTTCCACTCCCTTTTGAGGAAGAGAGGGCGCGATTCTCCGCTCCCCACGCCGGGTGGGAGAATCGAGGGAGGGCCGGGCAAATCACGACACGCCGCCCTGGCACCCCCTGCGATTCTCCCCCCCCCCCCCCCCCCCCCCCCCCCCCCCCCCCCCCCCCCCAAAATGGCATGTCGCGGAATCGCCGCTCGCCGTTTTTCACACGAAAGGTAAGTGGTTGGGGCCTGTGGAGGGGCGGAGAGGGGATCGAGCACCACAGCCATGCTCGGGAGGGGACTGGCCGGCGATCAGTGCCCACCGATCGTCGTGCCGGCGTCTCCAAGAGACGCACTCTTTCCCCTCCGCCACCCCGCAAGATCAAGCCGCCACGTCTTGCGGGGCAGCGGAGGGGAAGACGGCAACCGTGCATGCGTGGGTTGGAGCCGGCCAACCTGCGCATGCGCGGCTGACGTCACTTAGGCGCCGCCGTCGCGTCATTCTCGGCGCATCGCTTTGAAGCAAGCGTTAAGGCCCGGCGGCCGAGTTTCTCACAACGCCGCTCCTAGCCCCCTGGGGGGGGGGGGGGGGGGGGGGGGGGGTGTGAATAGGGTTCGAGGAGCGGCCTCCGAGGCCGTCGTGAAACTCGGCTGAGTTCACGACGGCTTTCCCGATGCCGCGCGGGAGCGGAGAATCGCGCCCACAGTTCCCGAGACTCACCCCCCTCAGAGAGAAAGAATTTCCCCTCATCTCCGTCTTAAATGGATGACCCCTTATTTTTAAACAGTGACCCCCCTCGTTCTAGATTCTCCCACCATCCTCTCCACACCCACCCCATCAACATCCCCTCAGGTTAATGCTTCATCAACATGTTGCACACCCAAGTGGCGAAGCTTGAGCGCCTCACCCAGACATGTGAGTGCTACTAACTGAAGAAACCTCTTTCTGGGGCTGTTCTGAAAGCTCATTAAGTTTTGTCCGTCAGAGATTGCTTCGTTGTGACTTACTGCTTTATACAAAAGAAAAATGAGCTGCGGTGGGCTTCAATCAAATTTTGGGTGCTGTTCACTCCCATAACTGGCCGGAGTAACTTTTTTTTGTTCCATTCATTCTCGGGACGTGGGCCTCGCATTTATTGCCCATCCCTAATTTCCCTTAACATGACAGAATTCTCCGTCACGGTGGAGAGTGACCCAGCTGGTTCTGAGACGAGAGTCTTGCATCTTCATAAAGGAAACAATGATCGCATCATTCACGGGTTGGCTATGATGGATTGGGAAACCCAAATTGAAGAGATGCCGGTGGATAGGCAATGGCAAACATTCAAGGAGCGCCCGGTTGAACTGCAACAATTGTTCATTGCTGTCTGGTTCAAAAATAAAAGGGGAAAGGCGGCCAAACCATGGCTTCCAAGGGAAATTAGAGAGAGTATTAGATCCAAGAAAGACGCCAGAAAAACAGCAGAGCTGAGGACTGGGAGCAGTTTAGAATTCAGTAAAGAAGGACCTCAGGATTGATTAAGAAGGGGAAAATAAAGTACAAGAGTAACCCTGTGGGAACATAAAAATGGACTGTTAAAGTGTAGAGAAAAAGATTGGTGATGACGGTCAGAAACAGGGGAATTTATAACAGGGAACAAAGAAACGACTGGCCATTAAATAAATGCTTTGGTTCTGTCTTCATAAAGGAGAACACAAATAATGGACCGGAAATGCTGGGCAACACAGGGCTGGATTCTCCAATTTGGAGGCTATTTCCCCACGCCGCCGTGGGAAGGGTGGAAAACTGGCATAAAATGGCCACCGATTTCCCATTTTGCTGGGGGCTAGCAGGGACACAGCGTGGAGCTGCCGTCTCCAGCTGCCGATATAGCCTGGAGAATTGCTGGGTCCGTGGCCGCGCCTGTGCACGTCGGCGGCCTGCAGTCGTCACCCTGGTCTTCACGGCCGATACCACTCACGGACGCGGCCGACGAAATAGTATCCCCGCCCCCCCCCCCACTTCGGCCGGCTCGCGCGCCCCCGGACCGCCCCACCACCGTGCCCCCAGCCCCGACAATGTCCACACTTCCCGCGGATCAGCCCTCCCCCAACTGTGGCGGCGCTGGACCCAGTCCGCAGCTGCCACGCTGAGTTCCCGACGGGTGGGACCACCCGCGACCCATCGCAGGGCAGGCCTCAGCTAACGTACGGAGGCCATGGATACGGTGTGTAGAGTATGCCGCTTTTCAGGGGTGGAGCATCGCGAAAGCGGTGCTTCCCCCGAATTCAGCATCATCGGGGACTTTCCGCTCCATCGCCAAACCAGATTTCGGCGTGGGGGGTCAGAGAATCCAGCCCACAGTGTTTAGTGAGAGGGAGGAACCGAGGGAAAGTCAGTATTAGTAGGAAATTGTGTGTGATAATTGACGAGATTGAAGGCCGCTAAATCTCCAGGCTCTGACATCCCAGAGTACTTAAGGAAGTGGTCCTAGAGATAGTGGATGCATTGGTGGTCAGCTTCCAGGATTCTATAGACTCTGGAACAGTTCCCACAGATTGGAGGGTGGCTAATGTAACCCCACTATTTAAAAAAGGAGGCAGAGAGAAAACAGGGAATTATAGACCAGTCAGCCTGACATCAGTGGGGAAAATGTTGGACTCCATTATAAAAGATTTTATAGCAGAGCACTTAGAAAACCGTGGCAGGAGCGGAGAGAGTCAGCATGGATTCACAAAACAGAAACCACGCTTGACAAATCTACTGAAATTCTTCAAGAATGTCAATAGTAGAGTTGGTGAGGGGGGGGGGGGGGGGGGGGGGGGGCAGTGGATGTGGTTTGTTTGGACTTTCAGAAGGCTTTTGACAAAGTGCCACATGAGAGCTTAGCGCATGCGATTGGTGGCAGAGTACTGAGTTGGATGGAAAACTAGTTGGCAAGCAGGAAACCAAGGGTAGGAATAAACGGTTTCCCTCCCGAATGGCAGGTCATGATTGGTGATGTGCTGCAGGGATCGGTGCTTGGATCCCAGCTAATCTCAGTACATGGCCGGATTTCTCTGGGGCCGCCAGTTAGTGGCAAGAATCCCGATGGCCCAATGAATCTCTTTGTTCTCACGAGCTTCCAGGTGTTGAAGCTTTTCAGAAAATCTGCGGTTTGAAAAACAACTGCTCCACTGAGTTAATGGACAGCGCAGACCTATATATATAAACAACCTCAATCCTCCCTTTGAAACTACCTAGACCTGTCAATCAAAAAGGCAATGGTTCATGAAATTGAATGTAAACAATACAGTTGAGCCTCTAGGCATGCAAAAAGGCTAGAAAAAGTTAAAGAGCAATGAAATTGAAGATGAAAAAAATGTCAAATGATTTCCAGCACATTAAAGGAAATATTTTTACATTCTTCTCACAGATCTTTGAACTTGGTATGCCAACAGGTAGTTTAAAGGGTTTAAGGCTGCAGATGGGAAGATTTTCATTTTATTGCCAGAAAATTTTAAGCTTAAGATGCTGACAGACTGTTTGAAGGACTCAGAAGACCACAGATGGGAAACCCAGCCAAATGACACCCATCCCAGTAAAGACTCTGACCTGAGTCCTCCAGCCCAGCACAACATTCCCCCCCCCCCCCCCCACCCCCGACCTCCACCTCCCATGAATCTCCTCTCTCAGCCCCCTGGAGGCAATTGTAAGGAGGGTACTTACCCCCTTGCCAGCTTTTGGGGTGCAAGCCGCCAGGTTGGCACTGTCAAAGGGCGAGGCCTGAAGGGGGAAAAATCGAGTGGGGGCTGAAAGGGGGGGATTGGGGTGCTGAGGGGGGAGTGTTGATGGGGTGGACTTGGTGGGAAATGAGATGGGCTGAAGGGGGGACTGAGGGAGGGGGGCCTTACCAGCAGTAGGGTGCTGGTGGTGAGGGGGGGGGGGGTCCTTCCAGCAATCCGGGGGGTGGGGCGCAGCAGCATTCTGAGGTCAGGGCAACCTTTTTGAAGAGTGCCCTGAACTCTTGAGGAGTGGGGCCTGTTGGAGCGATTAGGTCCTGACAATCTTAGTGCCGCTGTGGACTTGAGCAGCACGGAAAACTCCAATCATGCGTTGAAAAGAAATTCTAAGTGCCATTGAATGGCACTTTGGGTTCACTCCCAGCGTCTACGGGAATCACTCCGGTGTTCCTGCTGGCGGCAGCACTTAGTCTCCAATCGGGAGAATCGCGCCCTACATTAATGATTGAGACGAGGGAAATAATGATCATAATATTTATAGTCTTGCCACAACTATACAGGGCCTTTCCTTATCTAAGGAATTGTGATCTTGCTGTGGAGGGAGTGCAGCAAAGATTTACCAGGCTGATTCCTGAGAGGGCGGGACTAACGTACGAGGAGAGATTGAATCGGTTAGGATTGTATTCGCTGGAGATCAGAATGAAATGAAATGAAAATCGCTTATTGTCACGAGTAGGCTTCAATGAAGTTACTGTGAAAAGCCCCTAGTTGCCACATTCCGCCACCTGTTCGGGGGAGGCTGGTACGGGAATTGAACCGTGCTGCTGGTCTGCCTTGGGGTGCTTTAAAAGCCAGCGATTTAGTCCAGTGCGCTAAACCAGCCCCTGAATGAGGGGGGGGGGGATCTCACAAAAACCTATAAAATTCTAACGGGACTGGACAGGGTAGATGCAGGAAGGATATTCCCGAGGGTAGGGGGGTGTCCAGAATCAGGGGTCACAGTCTGAGGATACGGGGTGGACCATTTAGGACAGAGGTGGGGAGAAATTTCTTCACCCAGAGAGTGACCGGCCTGTGGAATTCACTACCACAGAAAGTAGTTCAGGCCAAAACATATGTTTACAAGAAGCAGTTAGATTAGCTCTTGGGGCGAAAGAGATCAAAGGATATGGGGGGAAGGCGGGATCAGGTTACCGAGTTTGATGATCAGCTATGATCACGATGAATGGTGGAGCAGGCCCGAAGGGGCACCCTGTTCCTATTTTCTATATTTCTAAGAGTCAACCATATTTGCGGTGGGATCTGGGGGTCACGTGTAGGCCATGCAACCCTGGGTCTTTGTATTACGAGACCAGTGACAATACCACTATGCCACCGCCTCAGGAATGTGCCCGTATGATCCAATATATAATTATACAAGAGTGTTACTTGGAGATGTCAAAGAATTAAACTGGACATCAAAACTTTTATATGTACCCTCATATATACTTCTCCATCCTTCTGAAAGACGGAATGGGAATCACTAGAGTGAGATCGAGGAGACCAGAAGCCATTGACGGCATTTTACTTGTCAGAATAACAATTGAAATCAATTCTCCTCTTGACCCAACTGACTGCAGAAACCTGTTCAGAGGACAAGAGGAGAGGGTGCCACACTATCTGAGCAAGGTTACTGAACTTCATTTTGTTACTGTTCTAAATCTTAGCTTGAGATGAGCAAGTTTGACCTGGCTGAAAGACTGAGTCAGGATCCCTGCGGTGCAGAAGTAGGCCATTTGGCCCATCGAGTGTGCACTGACCCTCTGAAAGAACACCCTACCTAGGCCCATTTCCCCCACCCCATCCCCGTAACCCCACCTGCACATCTTTGGACACTGAGGGACAATTTAGAGTGGCCAATCCACCCAACTTGCACTTCTCCCTGAGACAACACAGTTCAAAAACCCAAGAGGCTTTGTTGCCTGGTCTCCTGATCATCAATGGCAATTGGGAGAAACTAAAATGAAACTTAATTAACAGCAAAGCCTCTTCTGCACAGGTTTGGACTAACCTTTGCCGGTCATGACAGTAAAGCTGTGTTGGTTTACCAGTATTATTCCGCTGCCCACCGAGGTTCCCCATCTGATGGACAATCAAGCGTCAGGCCAGCGCCAACCCCATTCCGACGCTCCAGTCCCACGCAGGAGGCAGCGAGATACACGCGCCAATGGGAGGATGCAAATGGGTCATTTTTTCCCCATTTGCATCCGATTGGAATCCCGACAGGTCGTCACTACATCAAAAGAAGTTAAGTGCTTTCCGCTGAGAAAAAGAGGAAGTGAAAGCACTTATCTTCTAGATGTTTAGAAATATTGTGGCCAGCTTCACAGCAGAGATGCATTTAAACCTGGCTGTCGGGAAGCTATTGCCCTGTCGGTTACAGCCTACCCATAGCTATTTCTCTTTGAAAGGGAATAGAGGACTCGCAGACTAAAGAATCTAAGGGAATTTAAAGCCTTGTGATGTGTTCTAACTTTTGATGAAGTAACAGCTGCTGCTTTCAACATTTCTGTCTGAGACAGCAGATCTAAGGGACGGGTGAGTGAAAAAGCAGTGACGTTTCACTGTTTCTGTCGAGACTGCTCTTTAACTTCCAGGCCGGAGTCTCTGTGGGGGGTTTTGATGAGGGGGCGGTGGTGTCTGAAGGGGGGGTGGCATCTGATGGGGGTGGGTCTCTGATTCGGGGGTCTCTTATGGGGATCTGATAGGGGGTCTCTGACTGGGGGGTCTCTGATTGGGGGGTCTGTGGGGGAGGGCTATGGGGGTTCTCTGTGGGGGGGGTTCTCTGATGGGGGGATTTCTGTGGGGAGGTATCTATGGGGGTGGCCTCTGATGGGGGTCTCTGTGGGGATCTCTGATTGGGGGGTCTAATTGGGGGGTCTGTGGGGAGGGCTGTGGGGGGTCTCTGTGGGGGTGGTCTCTGATGGGGGTCTCTGTGGGAGGTCTCTGGAGGTCTCTGGGGGGTTTCTCTGTGGGCGGGGTCTCTGTGGGCGGGGTCTCTGTGGGGGCATATCTGGGGGGTCTCTGGGGGGTCTCTGTGGGGAGGCTCTGTGCGGGGTGTCTCTGTGGGGGTCTCTGAGGGGGGGGCAATGGGGGGGATCCTTCAGGGAGGGGTCTGGTGGGGGGGTCTGTACGATGGGGGATGTTCTCCAATGGGAACAGTTTGTCTCGGTCTGTCTATCCTCAGCCCCCTCACCTCCTCCCCACCATTTTTTGTTTCTGTGGAAAACAACCCTCCAAAATGTCCATGAATGTTTTCAACTGCGAAGAAAGCTCCGGAAGGCAGGATGGACATGGCAACGGAGTTTCTCTGAGCGGCAAGAAGGGCAGTTTTGATTGGAGACTTGATCATTCGCCCTGAAAAAGATCATTTTCAGATTCACAGAGAGGGTACGGTAAACAGAATAAATTCCTGTTTATATCACATTCAGCGTGGGTGCAGTTACGAGCTATGTCGACCTGGTGCTTAATCTATGCCAAACCTTTAAAAAATCTGTAATTAGATCTCGGCTACACTTGTGCTCAATTCCCGGTACCACACTTCAGGGTGTCAAACCCTGGGAGGAGACCATTTCTCAGAATGATACCGGGGGATGGAGAGAATTTCATTATGTGGAGAGACTGCGGCGAAGCAGGGATTGGTCTCCTTGGAGCAGAGAAGGAGGGAGAGAGAGAATGATTCGACGGAGGCGTTCAAACCGACCAGGGAATTGGATTTGTTTATTGTCACGTGTACCGAGGTACAGTGAAAAGTATTTTTCTGCAAGCAGCTCAACAGATCATTCAGTACATGGAAGAAAAGGGAATTAAACAAAATTCAAAATTGGGGTAAATTAAGGAGAGGCTGCGGGCGGCTGCATGGTAACGCCAACACGATTTTCTCCCTCGTCAATTCTCAAGGTAACTGACGCCCAAGTATAAAAGAAAAACTTCTCCAGGCCATTGTTAACATGCCTTACAAACACACAGATACACACACACACACACACATGCACAAACACACGCGCGCACACACACACGCGCACACGCACACACACGAAAAAAGCCAGATGGAAAAGCTGTGGATAAAGGTGTAAATCTCTTGTGGCTTTAAGAAGTGGGAGGGATGAGCAGCAGCTCAGAGACTGAGAGGTGGAGATCGGGACACCACGTGCTTAAGAAATGGCAGCAGGCTGATACAATCCCCCTGAGTGCCAATTAAATCGGCCAGTTGTACTCTCTGCGCAGAGCCAGCTTAACCAGCAGAGCAGCTTTTGTTTTGAAAGGACAGACTTCAAGCCATTGGCCTGACTTAACAGGAGGGCCATGTGCCAAAGGCATTAATGATCCCGTTACTGAGCGCTGGCACCGACAGACACCCGAACAGGCTCGGGGACTCTGGGCCACTTCCCCTGCTTCCACCAACGGCTCAGAACCCCATCGTGAGCAGCAACGCGGACTCAAATCAGCCGCCGATTCCTTCGGTCAGCTGTGAATCTTTGGCGGGCTTGCTAACTGGCACGGCGGAGGAGTCACATCCCGGCATTCCTTGCTCTGCGACTGTTGCAGAACAGTCAGAAAACCGAGACTCCCTGCACGGAATCGCAACGTGGAGAGTAAAGACCCTCACAAGTGTGTTGGGCCGGATCACCTGCTTCGGCGTCGCAAACATTGGCCAGGGGAAGGGCAGCTCGGGAAGTCCTCCTCGAGCTCCCCGGGGCAGTTCATTACATCAAAAGGTGCTAAATCGTGTCTGCAACGGCTCTCCCAATGAGCAATTCACTGAGTCCCGTCCTCCCGCATCCCCCCACAACCCGGCACGTCCTTCCTTTCCTGTCATCGCCTTCCCAAATACTTTGATTGACCCTGCCTCCGCCACACTTGTCAGGCAGTGCATTCCAGATCCGAACCACTCGCTGTGTGAAAAATGATTTTCCTCGTGTCGCCCTTGCTTCTTTCGCTAACTACTTCAAAATGTTGCGTCCTCTCGCTCTCGACCCTCTCAGGCGTGGAAACAGTTTCTCCCAATCCAAACTGTTCAGACCCCTCATGGTATCGAACACCTCTTATCAAAGCTCCTCGTGGTCCCCTTCCCCTCCAAGGAAAACAGACCCAACTTCTTCAATCTATCTTCACAAGTGAAGTCTCTCATCCATGGAACTATTAATTCAAGTTCTTCATTCAATCATGTTTAATAATGAATCGAATAAACTGATATCAAAGGCTTGGAGGTCGTGTCGCCAACCTCCAGGTGAAGGAAACACCAGTCAGGAGATGCCACTCGGCATAGGCACACGTTCTCATGGCACACATTATAATCAGCTTTTTTGACACAATCACATTGTTGTTTGTGGGGTCTTTCTGTGTGAAGCTTGGCTGCTATTCCTCCTACATTACACCAGCTGACTGCACGTCAAGAGTACTTGTGGGCTGCAAGGTAGCACAGTGGTTAGCACTGTTGCTAGACAGCTCCAGGGTCCCAGGTTCGATTCCCGGCTTGGGTCACTGTCTGTGCGGAGTCTGCACGTTCGCCCCGTGTCTGCGTGGGTTTCCTCCGGGTGCTCCGGTTTCCTCCCACAGTCCAAAGATGTGCAGGTTAGGTGGATTGACCATGATAAATTGCCTCGTAGGGTCTAAGAAGGTTAGGTGGGGTTACTGGGTTACAGAGATAGGGTGGAGGTGTACCCTTAAACAGGATGTTCTTTCCGAGGGCTGGTGCAGACTCGATGGCCGAATGGCCTCCTTCCGCACTGTTAATTCTGTGATTCATTGGCTGTGGCAATGATGTGCGGGTTTGGTGGATTGGTTATGCTAAATTGCCCTTAGCGTTCAAAGATATGCACATAGCGGGGGGTTACGAGAGGGCGGCGGTGGTGGGGGGGGGGAGTGGGCCTCGGCAGAGTACCCTTTCAGGGACTCAATGCAGATTCGATGGGCTGAATGGTCTCCTTCTGCACAGTCGGATCCTATGGTTCTGTGGTTTTGTGCCGTGCTTTGGGCAGTTCTGAGATTGCGAGAGGTGTCATAGAGAGCCGTAGAGTCATTCAGGACAATAGAAGGAGGCCCTTCGGCCCACCGGCTCCATGCTGCCTCTCTGCAGAGCACTCCAGTCCACTCCAATTACCCATCGGGAACCCTGCAAGTTAATTTTCTTTCAAAGCCCGGCCAATCCTTTTGAAACAGTTTATTCCACCACCCAAGTCATTATGTCGAGGCAGTACGGATAAAGATCCAGCCGCCCGACTGCTTTCTGATGACGTTGCCAGGGCAATGTCCTTTTAAACTTTTGCTGGTGGACGGAGCAGTCCTTACCCGAGATAAATCTAAAGCAAGCAGCACCATTGCTGCGTGCTGAGATGGAGAGATGCACGCAGGTTTAAGTAAGGATTCTAGTAAGATCTATCGGTATTTACGAGGCTGTTCCTATCTCGTTGAGCTGTCTAGGTTAACGAGCCTTTGTGCAATGTGCCAACATAGACAGGCTGCTTTGTATTCTCGAATGCTAGAAGGACAGATCATCTATTCTCAGCTGGGTGGCAAAAATGCAAGGTGCCGAGATTTTTCGAGGCCCCATTTTCCAACGCTTGTGTGGAGTTCCACATTCGGAATTCTTGGCAGACTGCAAACCACTTTGGCGATATTCGGAGGCCAGATTCTGAAACTTATGGGCCCTGAGGGTGCAATGATTATTCTGGATTCACAACGCAGAACTCTCATTAGGATAACTACTCATTCCTTAGCCAGCAGAAGATTCATTGTTAATATTAATTCCAACAAAACAGACTAACTGGTCTTTCTCGTTTTGCTGCACATTGCTCTGGAATGGTTGTCATGTTTGTGTACACAGAAACCTTCATTATCCTGCTAATCGGCAGTGCATTAATAATGTAATTTATAAATATATTTTACCTCCAGTCTGCAGGGGAACTCAATTCCGTTGAGATAAAAAAACCTTTGATAAAAGGAACCGTCTTCACCACGCCAAACGAGTAAAGACAAATGTAGGCTGATTAGATTCTAGAGTAATAGAGACATACGGGGCGCGATTCTCCTCTCCCCACGCCGCGTGGGAGAATCGCGGGAGGGCCCCCCGACTAATTTCACAACCCCCTGGCGCCCCCCGCGATTCTCCCACCCCCCCCCCCCCCGAACTCGGAAGAATCGGCGCTCGCGATTCTCCGACCCGGATGGGCCGACCCTGCCGTTCGTGACCGGTTCACGACAGCGGCAACCACACCTGGTCGCTGCCGTCTTGAAATCACCGTGAGATGCCCGTTTTGGGAATTGTAGGGGGCCTGGTGGGGAATGAGCACCGCGACTGTGCTCGGGAGGGGACAGGCCCACGATCCGTGCCCACCGATCGTCAGGCCGGCATCTCAATCGGACGCACTATTTCCCCTCTGCTGCCCCGCAAGATCAAGCTGCCACGTCTTGCGGAGCGGCTGAGGGGAAAGACGGCCACCGCGCATGCGCGGGTTCGCGCTGTCAGCCGTCGTGACGTCAGCCGTGCATGCGCGGGTTGGAGCCGGCCAACCTGTGCATGCGCGGCTGACGTCACATAGGCACCGCCGTCACGTCACTCTTGGCGCGCCGCCTGGCGGCCGAGAGTTACGGAGCGCCGCTCCTAGCCCAACCGGGAGGGGAGAATAGGGGGCGAGGAGCGGCCTCCGAGGCCGTCATGAAACAGCCGAGTTCACGACGGCCCTCCCAATTTTTCCCGGGAGCGGAGAATCGTGCCCACGGTACTGGAGGCCATTGAGCCCATCTCGTGCACTCCGTATTTCTGTAGAGCAATCCATTTAGTCCCATTGGGCAGCACAGTAGCACAGTGGTGAGCAATGTTGCTTCACAGCTCCAGGGTCCCAGGTTAGATTCCCAGCTTGGGTCACTGTCTGTGCGGAGTCTGCACATCCTCCCCGTGTCTGCGTGGGTTTCCTCCGGGTGCTCCGGCTTCTTCCCACAGTCCAAAGATGTGCAGGTTAGGTGGATTGGCCACGCTAAATTGCCCTTTGTGTCCAAAAAGGTTAAGTGGGGTTACTGGGTTACGGGAATAGGGTGGCGGTGTGGGCTTGGGAGGGGTGCTCTTTCCAAGAGCCGGTGCAGACTCGATGGGCCGAATAGCCTCCTTCTGCACTGTAAATTCTATGATTCTATGATTCCCCTGCTCAATCGCTACAGACCTACACTGGAGCCCATTCAGCCCATCAATGCCAACAGCGTGGTGGCACAGCGGTTGGCACTGCTGCCTCGTGGCACCAGGGACCCGCCTTGGATGACTGCCTGTGTGGAGTTTGCACTTCCTCCCCGTGTCTGCCTGGGTTTCCTCCGGGTGATCCGGTTTCCTCCCACAGTCCAAGGCGTGCAGTTTAGGTGGATTAGCCATGTTAAACTGCCCCTCAGATTGGACGTGGTTAGGTGGATTGGTCATGCTAAACTGCCCCTCAGATTGGACGTGCAGGTTAGGTGGATTGGTCATGCTAAACTGCCCCTCAGATTGGACGTGGTTAGGTGGATTGGTCATGCTAAACTGCCCCTCAGATTGGACGTGGTTAGGTGGATTGGTCATGCTAAACTGCCCCTCAGATTGGACGTGGTTAGGTGGATTGGTCATGCTAAACTGCCCCTCAGATTGGACGTGCAGGTTAGGTGGATTGGTCATGCTAAACTGCCCCTCAGATTGGACGCGCAGGTTAGGTGTGGTATCGGGGATGGGAGGGGGGGGAAGTGGGTTTCGGTGGTGCGCTCTTTCAGAGGGTCGGTGCAGACTCAATGGGCTGAATGGCCTCCTTCTGCGCTGTAGGGATTCTATGCAATGCATTGGGGTTCGTTGAAGTAGAGCTGTCCAATCAATTCCACTCTCTTGCTCTACTCCTGTAGATCTGCAAAGTTATTTCCAGGATGCGCCTGTTCAATTTCCTCTTGGCATCACAGATTGCTCCTGATTCCTCGTGGGGAACGTATTATAAGTCATCGCCACCAGAGATTATTATTAATAATAATAATCTTTATTAGTGTCACAAGTAGGCCTACATTAACACTGCAGTGAAGTGACTGTGAAAAGCCCCTCGTCGCCACATTCCGGCGCCTTTTCAGGTACAAAGGGAGAGTTCAGAATGTCCAATTTACCTAGTAACACGTCTTTCGGGACTTGTGGGAGGAAACCGGAGCACCCGGAGGAAACCCATCGCAGACACAGGAAGAAGGTGCAGAATCCGAACAGACAGTGACCCAAGCCGGGAATCGAACCTGGGACCCTGGTTAGCAACAGTGTCACCATGTGTTGCCCACACAGGGTGATATGAAGGGAGAGATGTTATTTTTGTGTCATTAAAAAGAACACATACTGACAGAGCAATTCCTTCAGGTAGGTTGAACTCAAATAACAGCACAAACTGGTCCATATCACAGCCTCCCATCTTCCCTTCCAGCTTGATCAACACATCCCTTTATTCCCTTTTCCCTCATCCGTTTATCCAACTTCCTCTGAATTAATATCTATCTTGTTCGCTCCCCGTGCTAATATGTTCCACATTCTACCCACCCTCTGGCGAAAGAGGGTTCTCTGGAAAATCCCCTCTCGCGTTATTCTCACTTATATCGCACTTATTCTCTGTAAATTCTATGTAAATATTAAAAGGTATTTTGGCATTTTCATGAATCCTGAATAAATGTGAGCAAATCACAAGCGTACTTAAAATTAATCTGCACCTTGCCTGACATTAGTTCAATGTCCCTAATGCTAAGTCTGAGATCAACTCTGAAACAAAGGTATTGATTATTAGTAAAGACTCCCCCCCCCACCCCCACCCCCCCCCCCCCCCCCCCCCCCCTCCCCAATGCTCGCAATGACGAGAGGGAACACCAACTCATTATCTTTAAAAACAGCCCACGGACCGATCATTGCTGTGCGTTTGAGCTAGATTGTCACATGGCAGACTGTCTCACTCTGTGAGAAATTGTCATGAGTTGCAGGGTCGACCACTGAAAGAGGCCATTTGGCCCATCGTGCCTGTTCTGGCTGTACCACACGAGACCTGCCGTCTTCCTCAACCATCCCAATAACAACCAAAATGGTTGTGAGCCAACCCGCAGTGCATGGGTTTAAGCACTGTTGCCGCAAGTGGCAATGAGTTGACCTTAAGCACAGCTGACTGCCCCTTGTCCCTTTATCAATGGTGGAGGCGGTTGGGAGGGGGGGTGTAGGAGGAGCTGACAGTACGATACTTGCCAGAATTCCCAACGGCTCCAGCAGAACGGCGCTAGAATTGCAGCCAATGCTTTGTCCACCTGGGCAGTGCACTTACTCGCTGACCCCCATTGTTCCCCAGCATTGCAATGGTACGAGCAGCGATCTTTCCAACGTCACCATGGTGCTTTGGCCTAGCAAATTCAGGGTCGTCATATTTAATATATAATAATAATCTTTATTGTCACAGGTAGGCTTACATTAACACTGCAATGAAGTTACTGTGAAAAGCCCCTAGTCGCCACATTCCGGCGTCTGTTCGGGTACACAGAGGGAGAATTCAGAATGTCCAATTTACCTAACAAGCACGTCTTTCGGGACTTGTGGGAGGAAACCGGAGCACCCGGAGGAAACCCACGCAGACACGGGGAGATCGTGCAGACTCCGCACAGGCAGTGACCCAAGCCGGGAATCGAACCCGGGGCCCTGGAGCTGTGAAGCAACAGTGCTAACCACTACGCTACCCTGGCGCCCGTGTGCTACTGTGCCGCCCAATGAAAACAGACACACATTGTTTAGTCTCTCTGCCATTTTCTTATTTCCCATTATAAACTCTGCTGTCTCCGCCTGGAATGGACCCACATTGATCTTTGCTAATAGTTCCCTTTTCACATTCCTATCGGGGTTTACCCAGTCAGTTTTATGTTTCCCGCCAGTTTGCTCTCGTATTTTATTTCTTATTTATCAGTTTCTCAGTCCTCATTTGCTGAATTCTAAAACTAGTTCCCGCCCTCAGGTTTACTACTATTTTGGCCACTTTATGAGCCTCTTCCTTTGAGCAAATGCTATCTTTCACTGTGGATGCCAGTCTGTCCTGTCCCTTTAAGGCCACGAAACAATGCTACAAACGGCGGAGATTGTAGCTGCTTCTGAACCTCAGGTTGCTGGCCAGTCCCCAACATCTCTTCCTTTGTTTTTTGAACAAACTTTCTTAAAGCTCACTTCTTCGGTCAAGTGTTATTCTATTGACGCAAGGCAGTCTGAGGGGTGTTATGGGAGAGGCGTTTTCAGAACCCCAAAGTGTATCATGGAGTTCAACCAACCTCTCCCCTTAATGTATTGTTGCTTTTGAAGCACACGGCTTGATCTCCAGGTGTGGTATTACAATTATGGACACGTGGGTTTTTAAACACAAAACAAAGTTTATTCCATGAATTCAACTTAACCTTTTTAAATAAACATTGGATCCCTTAACACCCCTTACTTCAAAGATAACCCCAAAAATAGCACACTAAATAATCCCTCAACTGTTCCTTCAAACCTCCAAAAGACTTAACACCTTTAAACAGAAACACATCAGGTTAAAGACAGTTTAAATCACCCAAATAATTCAGAGATAGTCTTTCATGGCAGAGATCACAGCAGATCCAGCTCACTGCAAACACAGACACACCCAAGCTCTTTTTCTCCATGCAGCTCTCAGCAAACCAGCCAGACACGTTTCAGCTGCTCTCTCAAACTGAAACTAAAAGCAGAAGTGAGCTCAACTCAGCTACCCCACCCTCTGACATCACTTTAGTAATATGAGCTGCTTCATTTCTTAAAGGTACATAGCTTAAACATCCATTTCTTAAAGGTACTCTCACATGACAGGGGAGATTTGACAAATTGTACAGGATTGTGGCAGGTTTGGGTAAAGTAGAGAAAGGGAAGCTGTTCTCATTAGCTACAAGGACTGGCAGACAGATTTAAGGTTTTGGGCAAGAGATAATAATAATCATCATCTTTCTTGTCACAAGTAGGCTTACATTAACACTGCAATGAAGTTACTGTGAAAAGCCCCTAGTCGCCACACTCCGACGCCTGTTGGGGTACACAGAGGGAGAATTCAGAATGCGGGTGGGGGGGGGGGGGGGTTGTTGGGGAATGTGGGACGAGGCAGGAGTGGTTATGATTGTAACTCGCTGTCTGCGAGGGTGGTGGAAGCAGAGGCGATGAATGATTTCAAAATGCAATTTGGGAGCGCGTTGGAAAGGAAATAAACCTGCAGAGCTACGGGGAAATGGGACTGATTGGGTTACTCTATGGAGAACCAGCATGCAGCCCAAGGGCTGAATGGTCTCCATCTGTGCCATAAATGACTCTATGGCCAGGACTTCCCTCCCCCACCCCCATTTTTTTCTGGTGGCAGAAGTGGCTCGTCATTGGCTGCTGGAGGGATCGTCCAGTCCTGCAGAGGTTTAAAACATTGTATATTGTTCGCTCCCCCCCCCCCCCCCCCGCTATCGAGGAACCCATTACAGGTAGGCGGGGGGAGGGGGGTTCGCACGACCGGCCGTAAAATCCTGCCCTATGACTTTGACACATAATCCATGCTGGGTCTTCAACCTCTCTAACGATTACCTTTTCAGTGTTTTCTTTTCTCTGCATTGACGAATTTTATATTTTAGGTTTTCTTATTAAAACTTGGGTTAAAGGTGCATACAGACAGTATGTCTGTTAAAGCTGTGATTAAGGGGTCATAAAAGTGAGGTAATCATTGAATTTGCAGGTGAAGTGCTAAGGCAATATTATGTACATTTGAAGTACAACTGGCGTGCCGGTAATTTACGAGGGGTGTTGTGTTTGGTCTTAGCTAAACACTTTCTGGGACATCTTGTGGGGGGGGGGGTAGAGTCAGAAAATATCTTATGCTTTGGGTATAGATGACGTAAAAAAGTGGAGGAGCGAGGTCTGTCTGAATAGTTAATTCTTCCTCGGATGTTAATCTGAACAGAGGTGTTTGGTCCTGAAAGGTTCCCTAGCCAAAGACGCTGCACCAAGAAAATTAGTTAACTAATCAGTTAACTGTATTCATGAGTGGTATTTAATTCATATTGATTTGCTTAATTGGAATATAAAGGCAGGTTTGGGAAGTTAAAGGTTTTTCTTTCATAAAAGAACAGTTGTAACTGTTATTTCTCTGTTGTTACTGTGGTTAACTCTAAGTTTAAATTAAAGTTTGTTTCAAATAAAAGCTGTTTACTGGTCGGCGTCATCACTCCTGTGGGGCAGGTACATTCCCTCACCGTTTTATCAATTGCAAATAATTGGGATCTCATCCGGGATCCCAACAAAAAGTTTTTGAATGTTTTATTTCTCTGCATCAAAGCTGAGGTATAGCGACATTAGTCACAGCTCTCTCTTTTTTTTTGCAACGCCCAAGGACTGGGATTGAAAATCTGGCTGCCAAGCTTCCCGAGGTGTTGAAGCCTTTTCAATGTGTGATGTGAACCAACATATCAGCGCTTCAACAGCACAGTGCAAGGAAACAGCCAGCAGAGGAAACTGGAACCGATATCTCACAGGCAAGGGACCTCAAACAGAAGAGGCGGGTTTATGCGCATGTTGATGAGCAATCATGTTATAACAGTCCAAGTGGCCACAGTCAGCATTTCCGGACTATTCATTGACTGAAAGTACTTAAGTAGACACTAAGAAATCAGGTGCTAAGTATATAAACTTTAATATATGCCTGTTACATATTAATGACCATCTTGAAAATTAAAGAGTGTTTTGATTCGCGTTTTGCAGTTCCTGGGTCTGACTACTTCCAGCGCACTATGCAAGTCCGTCATCCCTTCACTGACAGTCCCAATTGGAGGATGGCAAATAGGGCCATTTCGCAGAACCTTTACAGTGCAGGAGAAGGCCATTTGGCCCATCATCCATTGGAAGCCATTCAGAGAATCATTGATGATGGAATGGGAGGGCTGTCTTATGAGGAAAGGTTAGACTAGGATTGTATCCAGTTGAGTGAAAGAATAAGAGGTGACTTGTTTGAACATATGGGCGACACAGTGGGTATCATCGCTTCCTCACAGCACCAGGGACCCTGGGTTCATGTCCGACCTCGGGTGACGATCTGTGTCAGTCTGCACGTTCTCCCCGTGTCTGCGTGGGTTTCCTCCGGGTGCTCCGGTTTCCTCCCGCAGATGTGCAGGTTAGGTGGATCGGCCATGATAGATTGCCCCTTAGTATCCAAAGAGGTGCAGATTAGGTGAGGCTACAAAGAGAGGGCTGGGGAGTGGGCCGAGGCAGGGTGCTCTTTACGAGGGTCAGCACAGACTCTGCTGGCATTCTATCCTTCTGTTCTATATCAGATCCTGAGGGGACTTGACGTGGAGAGGAATTTCCTCGTGGGAGAATCTAGAACTGGGGGGTCACAGCTTAAAAATAAGGGGTGGCTCATTTAAAACAGAGATTATGAGAATACCGTTCTTTCAGAGGGTGCTGAGTCTCTGCAACTCTCTTCCTCAAAAGGCAGCGGGAGCAGAATCTTCGGATATTTTTAAGGCAGAGCCGGATAGATTATTGACTAATGAGGGGGTGAAAGGTTATCGGGGTCGGCGAGAATGTGGGGTTGAGGTTACAGCCAGCGCAGCAACAATCTCATTGAAAAGCAGAGGAGGCTCGAGGGGCTGAATGGCCTACTCCATAGACCTATAGAATCCCTACATTGCAGGAGGTGGCCATTCGGCCCATTAGATTTGCACCAACCTTCTGAAAGAGCTCCCTACCTAGGCTCACTCCCCCGCCCTAGCCCTGTAAACCCCATAACCCCATCTGACCTGCACATCTTTGGATTACCCCTGCTCCTAGTTTGCATCATGTCTGCCCCCCACTTTGAACCAGCCCTTCACTTAGTGCCACACCCCTGCCTTCCCCTCCGGAACCCTGCACATTCCCGACTGTCCAGCTCACTGCCTTCTGAAAGTCTCGATTGAGCTTGCCTCCCCCACGTTCTCAGGCGCGGCATTCTCGATCCTAACCACCAGCAAGCATTTCCACGAGAAATTATTTTAGCGGCATTTATCGGCCATTCCTTGTTGGCCACTTCGAAGGGCACTTAAGATTCAACCAGGCGAAAGCAAATTCCTGCGGAAGCTGGAATCTGAAAGCGAAACAGAAAAATACTGGACAATTTCAGCAGGTCTGGCAGCATCTGTGGAGAGAGAAGGGAGCTCGCGTTCCGAAACTGTGCTGCTGTGGGGCTGCAGTCACATACCGACCCAGAGCAGGTCATGGCTAGCTCTTTCCCCTTTCACGGTGTGCTATGATTTAGACAGAGACAGGCCGACCCTGCACATCTTTGGGTTGTGGGGGGTGGGTGAGACCCGCGCAGACACGGGAAGAATGTGCAAACTCCATACGGACAGTGATCCGGGGTCGGGATCGAACCCGGGGCCTCGGCGCCATGAGGCAGCGGTGCTAACCACTGCGCCACCGTGCCGGCCTGATGGGAAAGGATTCCATTGGGTTGTTATAATTGTGGGGAAGGCATTA
This sequence comes from Scyliorhinus canicula, assembly GCF_902713615.1. NCBI lineage: Eukaryota > Metazoa > Chordata > Chondrichthyes > Carcharhiniformes > Scyliorhinidae > Scyliorhinus > Scyliorhinus canicula. The sequence continues at coordinate 5,693,568 of NC_052170.1, forward strand.
GGCTAATCAGCATATTACGAAGTTGGGAGTGAATTGGTGGTTGGTTTCAAGAATCGCTTGAATAAATGGAGTGAATTGGAAGGGGTATGAGTGGGTTCCATTCAACGGTGATGGTGTATCCTTTAAAAAATAAATTTAGAGTACCCAATTAATTTTCTCTTTGCAATTAAGGGGCAATTTAGCGTGGCCAATCCACCTACGCTGCGCATCTTTGGGTTGTGGGGGGGGGGGGGGGGGGGGGGGTGGGGGGTGGGACCCAATGCAAACACGGGGAGAATGTGCAAACTGGGGATAATTGCGGAATTATAAATGAGGTCCAGGTGTCAACGAGAGAGGGTCAATCCATTCTAAATCTATACGATGGGTCTAATTTTCCAAAACAAAAGGATAAAAGTGGATCAAAGGGATTTTAATTGTTGGAATTTTGGTGACCGGCTTCCAGCTCCTGTGAATCCGAATCCACATCCCTGTAAAGTTGGGACGGGGGGAAAATGATCCCGAATCTCAGGACTCAATGTTGCGATGATCTTGGATTGAGAACTGCAGAAGGCTGGAACTCTGCTCATTCTCATTAGCATTGCGTCTTCCTTTGGCGATTACGTTTCTGAAGCCCAGCTGTCACCATTATATCAATATAATTACACATTCCAGTCACTGACAGCCACATATGCTGCCATCCTATTTGCAAAATCTGCCCGTTAACTAATTGGCCCTGAATTGAGCAGATCGCTCTCTCTCTGTCAGATTGTCTGATCACCGATGATGAATAACACGGATCCTGAAAGTAACCTTCAGCGATGACGAGAAACAATCTGTTTTCCAAACTCTGGTGCCCCGAGCATCCTTGATTTTCATTGTAGAATTTACAGTGCAGAAGGTGGCCTTTCGGCCACTCGAGTCTGCACCGGACCTTGGAAAGAGCACTCTACTTAAGCCCACGCCTCCAACCTGTCCCCATAACCCCTCCCAACGTTTTGGGGACTGAGGGGCAATTAAGCGCGGCCGATCCACCTCACCTGCACTTGGAGAGGCCAATGCCCCCGCCAGGCTGGTCCGGTGGAGGGGGGGGGGGGGTGAAGTTGGGCTGTGGGAGGAAGCCGGAGCGCCCGGAGGAACCTCACGCAGACACGGGGACAAAGTACAAACTCCGCACAGACAGTGACCCGAGGCCGGAATCGAACCTGGGACCCTGGAGCTGTGAGGCAGCGGTGCTAACCACTGTGCCACCGTGCTGCCCCATGTCACCATTGGCGGGTGTGCCTTTAGCTGCCTGAGCCCTAGGCACTCAAATTCCCTCTCTGAACCTCTGTATCCCTCACACTGACACTCCTCAAACGCACCTCGATTACCAAGCTTTCGGCCACTTCCCCTGATATCGTTTAGGCGGCTCAATTGTTTTCTTCTGGTGAAGTGTGTTGGGAGACTAATATATTCAACAAAACGCTGCTTCAATAAAGCATTGCTTGGATTCTTATACACTCTGAACTTTCAGTCCTTAAGGTAAAAATTTAAACAAAAACTGATTGAGAATAAATGCTCGAGGAAAGGGTTAACATCAGAAGCACATGACGTTGATGTAATAATGATGTAAGATCATATGATTTAGTAACCGAGATCTGGAGTGAGAGGTTCGACCCTCGTACAGAGACTGCAATATCTAATTAGTAGCTGTAAATTAAGAGCACTGGGTTTTAACAAACGACAGTCCCGAGACGCTTTCATTTGGAGCGCAGGCAAATACCAAGGAATCCCAGCTCGGCTCCGAACGCACGATAAAACATTTTTAGAATTCCCGCAGTGCAGAAGGAGGCCCATCCGGTCTGCACCAACCCTCCTAATGAGCACCACACCTAGGCACAATCCCCCCCCCCCCCCCGTCCCTTGTCCCATAACCCCACTTAACCACTCATCTTTGGACTGTGGGAGGAAACCGGAGCACCCGGAGGAAACCCACGCAGACACGGGGAGAACGTGCAGGCTCCGCACAGACAGTGACCCGAGGCCGGATTCCAACCCGTGCTAACCACTGTGCCACCACGAGGTTGCAACGAGGGTTTTGATTTTAGCTTTGGATAGTTAGCGATGAGAAGGGACAAGGTTGGCAAAGGGTGCCTTTAGCTCAGGAAACCTAACATTGCCGTCACAAGTTTGGACTGAAGAAGAAAAATGAGTTTTGGGGGGATTTTGCCCCTCTGTCTGCCGTCAGCTCGAGCGACGACGTGGGTACAAAATCTAGTGAGAATCGGGAAACGGGATTCGCACCGGTGAGATCGCGTTTCCAGATTTTCCACGCCCCACACCAGTACCGTAACCAAGCTGATGCCCAGAAAATGCCGATAATCTAATTTTAAACCGTTTGCAATGCATTTATATATAATAAGTGCGACCTCCCCCCACCCTAAATATTCAAAACTCACCAACCTGGTGTTCTGAAAAACGAGATCCAGTCGAGAGGACTCCTCCCGCGCCCCACCCTCCCGGGGGAGAGGGGGAGAAACAAAGGTAAGTATAGCCCCCAGAGGAGAGGAGCATGCTCGGAACTGCCCCCTGCCACAGGTTGGCACTGCTAACCTGTGCCGATCTGTGCCGGGGCAGTGCCAGGAGTGGAACCTCTGGGGAGCCCCATTCGGTAGTCCCTAGATGTGAGAATGATTGATTGTCGGGTAAGAGTACCGAGAGGTCCGGACATAATGGAGCTGGAATGTAGATCAGCCATGATCGCCCTGATGGTCGCAGAGGATGCTCGAGGGGCTGAATGGCCTCCGCGTATTGCCAGGGTAGGGAAGGACCAAGATTGGCTGTTGCTTCCCCCTCATTTCACTGCAGGAAAGAGGGAGGATTCTGCTCCTCCCCTATTCCCACATGGCTGAAGCAGGTACACAACCTATAGGGACACGATCCCATATCCAGGAACACATGGGGCTGGAATGCCAAAACCACTCGGCTCCTGCACCAAAAGCAGCCGGCGAATGCCCGGATCCCTGGCCACGCATGCGCATGGCAATGACCTGCAGCGGCCGCGCTGTGCAACGTGGCGCCGGCCTTGCGTGGACCCAGCCCGCCATATGCGGCCCCACAGGACACCAGGACACTCCCTGGACACCCCCCCCCCCTCCACCAGTTTCCGCAGCCCTCGCAGAACCCCCCCCCCCCCACTCCACCCCACAACCAGTGGCACTGGACACAGTCCGCAGCCACCACGCCGGGTTCCCGACCGTTCAGACCACAGTCACGAACTCGGCCCATCGGGGGTGGAGCATCATGGGAAGGCCTTCCGATGACGCGCCAACATCGTTCCAACGGCGTGCGCCACGCAATGCGATGATGCCATTTCAGAGGCAGCGGAGACTCGGAAACCGGCTACAAACCGGCGCCGCCCCCGATTTTAGCGCCTGAATGGATTCTCCACCCGATCACCGATTACGATATCGGTTTCGAACGATGGAGACTCCAGGCCTTGGAGCCCGGGATCTGGACCTCCTGCCTGTTATGAAAAATAGTAATAGGCTGGGCAGCTAAAGGAAAATGAAAAAAAAAAATCAATGTTAAAATTGCCGGGACTCAAACAAAAAATGTTTGTTTGACGTGTTTGGAATTAAACCTCCCGCCCACCCGGACAATCTTGTTTCGGGAGTCTCGGTGGGTGGCGCTCTGGTCTCGGGAGTCGGAAAGTCGGCAGGCTCAAGTCCCGCTCCAGCGCACAGCAACGTGATGTGGACCAGATTAATTCCAGGGATACCCGGGCACCTGAAGTCTTCTTCGAAATAGTGCTGCGGGATCTTGCTGCGTCCACCAGAGAGCGAGAGAGCAGGCAGGCCTCAGCTTTTACTCCCTTGGCTGAAAAACAGCACCTCTGACAATGCGGCACTCCTTCGTGACTGCACTGAGGATATCCAGCGATGTTTGGCGGAATGTTTCTGGGGGCTCGTTACCTCTGCACCTCCGAGGTGAGGCTATTCCTGAGCTGGAGTCAGAGCGCATAAAGGGACTCAGTTTCAATTCAATTAAATCAATCTGAAATTGTAAGCTAGATAGTGATGGCTGGAGGGCAGGAAATCTGCCGCCCTTACCTGGTCTGGCTTACCTGCAGACCCACAGTGGAACGCATAGACAGAAGTTAGAAATTACAGAACAAGGTTTATTTCGATACAATTCCAATACTCCTCCACTCCCCTCAGGGTCTCCTTCCCCGACCTGCAGCTAGGCCCGGGTTTCTGTACAACCGAGGCTCTCCTTGTCAAGTGGGGGGGGGGGAAACACCGCTCCCTTAAAGGGGAAGGCCAGCCTGTCTTAAAGGGGAAGTTCATATTCCGGGGAGGCCACGGGAAGTCGTGTAGTCCTGATCCCGGAACATCCATTGGGATTATCACACTGCCCAATCACCCCAAGGATAATTAGGAAACGGGCGACAAAAGCTAGCTTTTCCAGTGACACCCAACTCCCAAGAAAGAATAAAACCACCTTTACCACCCCCCCCCAACGGACCAGCCGGAAGGGGGATTGGCCTCTCCATCCTGGGCCCACCCCACTCTGCACAGTCACCTGGTCCGTACGTAAATAAAACATGACAGCCGACTGTTTACCAAACCGAGGAAAGGTTTCAATTTAATTGTCACATAGTTTGAGAATAGAAATAACTGATAACATTATTGAGATAATTAAATGATATTTGGCAATCGACCAGGGTCAACATTGCCAAACGCATGCTATTCCCCGGAGATATGAAATAATAACATACTTCCCACTGACTCCTGCCTGTTAATTAACCTGCAAAGTACTTCATCTCCTCCTTTCAAAGATCTGCAGCAATATACAAGCACGACAATGATTTAAGAAGTCTGCTATTACTGCGGAGAGTTTACGGAACGCAGAATCGGATGATTCATTCAACCTAGGGATGTGGGTTCAGGCACAGAGGAGAGTGACGAGACAAAGGCCTCCGAAATCCACTAGCTTGGGGGGAAGCTTGTTCAGTCAGTCGCAGGACGTCAAGTCCATGGAGAGGGTGGATGTGAGATTTAATCAAGGGACTTTGGCGGGGACAAATTGTTTCCGCTGGCAGGAAGAATGTTAACCTCAGGACACAGATTTAAGATTATTGACAAAATAACCAGCGTGGGAGACGTGGGGAATTATGATCTGGAACTTGGGCCAGTGGATGTGGCGTACTCGGATTTATCCAGAAAGCTTTTGAGGAAGTTCCACACGAGAGGCTAGTGTGCAAAATTAAAGCGCATGGGATTGGGGGCAATAGATTGGCATGGATTTACGAAACAGAGTGCTCCAGTCCCGGTGCTTGTACGCGAACCCTTCGGAATAAATGAGCCTTTTTCGAATTGGCTCCAGCTATTCAAATATACATCAATGATTCGGAAGAGGGAACTAAAATTAACGTTTCCAGGTTTGCTGATGACACAATACGTGGTGGTAATGTGAGTGCTGAGGAGGATGTGAAGAGGCATCAAGGTGATTTAGACAAGTTGAGCGAGTGAGCAAACACATGGCAGAGGCAGTGTAACGTGGATAAATGTGAGGTTATCCACTTCAGACGGAGAAACAAAGTGGCAGAGTATTATTTAAATGGGGATAGATTGGGAGATGGTGAGGTACAAAGGGACCTGGGTGTCCTCGTGCATCAGTGAACCATTGTGAGCAGTTGGTCTCCTTATTCAAGTAAAGGGTGTTCGGCGAATGTTCACCGGACAGATTCCTGAGGTGGCGGGATTGTCGTACGAGGAGAGATTGGGTCATCTGGGCCTGTCTTCACTGGAGTGAATGAGGAGAAACCTCTTCACTAAGCGGGTGACGAACCTGTGGAATTCTTGACCATGGAGGTTGTTGAGGCCAAGTCACTGAATACATTTAATGAGGAAAGAGGTAGATTTCTAGACTCTAAGTGTGGCAAGGGGCATGGGGAGAGAGCGGGCCATTTCAGAGTTCGATTGATAGCTCCAAACAGTTATTGACTCTTCGAAGTTGGACTATGAATTGCAATGCTTGTTTTTATAAGGGATTATGCAATTGAATAAATGTTTGTTGTCATAGAGGATAATGTAGTTCAAGGAATGTTGAGATAGAGGATCATATCGAATTACATCGAAGGGCCGAATGGCCTCCTCCTGTCCCTATTTTCAATGCTTCTGCCAGAGGCGGTAGTCAGAGGGAAACCATTCCATCTCCCCTATAAAATAATGCCCTCACTGTACCTTCTCCAGCAGCTGTCGGAGTTGCTTACTCCGCGCGTCACGTGAGCACATACTCCGTTGGGCCACCACCGCGCACACGCACTTCCCATCGGGGTCCTGGGCGGAACTGTAGATTTCCCAGCCTTCCTCGGGACTTGGGAAAAGAGTCTGCGGAGAGGAAACAAAACAGTAGAGGAAGAAATCAGCTTGTGATGGAAAATCAATGCAACGTACAAACACAGGGAATACACTGGGAAGGTTAGGGGGGAGGTGACTGATTTCCCTACAGCAGCAAAGCTTAACCAGTATAAGGTGTCACCCAGGCCCATCTGAGATTGCTCGACATTGAGTATGGCTCAATGCAGCGTGGGTTCAAGTCCCAGAACAAGAAACACAGCCAATGGCAGCTCAGTAGATGGTAACTCCGCCTCCCCCTGGCCCCCTCAAGGCCTGAAGGCTAAGGGTTCGCGTACAAGCACCAGGACCGGAGCACACAGTCTCCCAGCGGAGTGAGCCTTTGGGTGTCCATGTTCCAGAAGAGATATCGAACCAATGCCCTGTCTGCCCTCTAAATGTGATCATTAAAGATCAATATGTCAAAGACGACCAGGGCAATTATTGGCAGGGACTTGGCCAATACCTATCCCTCGACCAACGTCATCCAAACCGATGATCTGGTCATCGTCACATTTGCTGTTTGCAAGTCCCACCCCCGATCACAGCACTTCCCACTTTCACAAGGGCAGGAATGGGCCTGGGTTGGGATTTCCACATACACGATTTGCAAATGCATTTTGGTAGGAGAGGTGTCTGAACCCCAACATGCGCAGATTAAGAGCTGGTAGGAGTTGGTCTGAACTTTACGGATACATTTGGATAGCCGGAGTACCCTTTGGAGAGCTTTGGATATGGTCCTGTGATACCTTTGGGGGAGGTCAGGTACCCCGTTGGAGTATATAAAGGTAGACATGAATGTGCATACAAAATGCATCTTATTGGAACTCATTGGAACTCATTGGAACTGTCAAAACAATTGTCAAAAGTATCAAGATGAACCATCCACAGGAATTGTCAAGCTGCCAAGGTATTTAAAACTTCTGATCTTTAACTCTTTGAAAAAAGCTGTCTAGAGTGTTAAAAAATTATTGCTTGTTATTTCACTGTCTATTGACATAAGTCCTATGGTTGCCATTACTGGACAAGAGCTGCATGACTGATTTCACAAAGGTTCATTAAGACAATACGGTGTTCGCCATTTCGGAGTTCGATTGATAGCTCCAAACGGTTATTGACTCTTCGAAGTTGGACTATGAATTGCAATGTTTGTTTTTATAAGGGATTATGCAATTCACAAAATGTTTGTTGTTATAAGGGATAATGTAGTTTAAGGAATGTAAATCGAGTTAATGACTTTCATGAATGAGAACACTTTCTGTTAAAAATATATCCTGCAACATAACCGTGGTACTATTTTATTTAATCTCAGCAGGGTGGGGGGTCCTGATGTCCACCCATGGTGGATACCTGGAGTGTTGGCATGGTGGATGCGAGGGTTTTGGGTGGGTGAGGCATGGGGTGACATGACTTGGCACAAAGTTGTTAAAGGTCTATAAAGAGTTATGGGGTGGGTGGAGGGGCATGCACTGACATTGGGAATGTGGGGGCTAGAGGGTGTTAAGTTGGCAGAGAGGGTATAAGGGTCCTGGGGGAGGGGGGTTTGTAGGACTGGCATGGATGGGGCTTAGGGAATGTGTGGCAGGTGAGGGATGAGGGCTGATTTACGCCTTTCTGGTTTTTTACCCCTCCTGCCCCCGAAAACCTCGACACAGCGCTGTTGCACTGAGGTAGGTCTCCCATCCAGATTGTCTCCGGACCCAGCAACCCACCCATCACCCATCGCCGAGTGGCGTGCCCTACAGAACACCGTCACCCAGGAACGATAACCCCAACTTCCAGGGCACTTTCTCCTGGGTTGGGCTCGAGGAGCCAGGAAAGATCCTGACTCTGTGCTTGGGGGGGGGGGGGGGGGGGGGGGAAGGAGGAGAGAGTGGGGGTGGGGGTGGGGGAGGGGGGGGGGCGGTGGTGGTGGAATCCAGGCCGTGGTTCCTTCAAACGACGGTCATTATGGCCGGGAAACAAAATGAAGCTGTTCAAGAATTAAGCCGTCCCCATGGTCCCAAATGACTATCGGCTGCTTTCCCCTTTGAGTGAGGGGGAAGAGCTGACCCGGTGGTGATTTAAACCAAGGGTCACCGCACCTCAGGCGAGAGGCGAGGTTATTCATGTTCGAGAATGTTCAAGGGCAAGGTTATTTGCGATGTGGCGATGCCGACATTGGCCTGGGGTAGGCACAGTAAGAGGTCGTACAACACCACTTTTGTTTTGTGTCATTCGCTTTCGGAGCACTCTTCACTCACCTGAGGAAGGAGCTGTGCCCCGAAAGCTAGTGATTCCAAATAAACCTGTTGGACTTTAACCTGGTGTTGGAAGACTTCTGACTGAGATTGGAGCCAATTCACCATTATTAAAGAGCGGCTTTTCATTCCTATTGGACCAGGCACGTTCTAACCTCAATATTACACCACCCTGAATAACAGGCTGGAAGGACAGGGTCTGGAGTCCCGGGATCACGGAGTGAGGCAGGCTGCGGGCAAGTCATGTGGGGGTTGGTGGGGGTGGGGGAGTCACAGGGAGAGAGGTGAGGGGTTAGCATTGCTTCCCACGGTGCCGAGGTTCCAGGTTCGATCCCAGCTCTGGGTCACTGTCCGTGTGGAGTTTGCACATTCTCACCCGTCTGACTAAGGCAGGCCATTCGGCCCCTCAAGTCTACACCGACCCTCTGAAAGAGCACTCTACCAGAGCCCCCCCTTCAATCCCTGTAACCCCACCCAACCTGCATATCTATGGACACTAAGGGGTAATTTAGTGTCGCCAATCCACCTAATCTGCACATCTTTAGACTGTGGGAGCAAACCGGAGCACCCGGAGGAAACCCACGCAGGTACGGGGAGAAGTGCAGATTCCACGCAGACAGTCAACCGAGGCTGGAATCGAGCCTGGGTCCCCAGTGCTGTGAGGCAGCAGTGCTAACCACCGTGCCACCATACCGCCCTCTTTACTATTGCCCTCTTTGTTTACTAGAATGGCACAGGTGTGCCGCAAATCACAAATGGTGCAAGGAGCAGTAGCTCGGCAGCAGAGCAGGAATTGAGTGCCACACATCACCATCTGCTGCCGAGCTGTTAATGAGCACTGGGAGCTTCTGTCGGTGACAGGTCTGCTGCCTCGGCCCTTGTACTGAACACCCAACAAGCTTACTCGTCTGCTTCAAGCAACAGATATTCCTGCTCCAAGGCTCCGACCTGTGCTGAATCCGAATGAAAATACTTTCATCCTTGGCTCAGTCAGCGGGTAACACTCTCGTCTCTGAGTCGGCCAACTGTGGGTCCGATTCCCACTCCACAGACTCGAGCAGAGAAATCCCCACCTACGCTCCCAGCACCAGGAAAACGCTGCACCGTCGGGATGTCTATCGAATGGGATGTTAAAGGTGTGTTTGCAAGGGTTCTGCAGAACCGGGGTCTATCCCAGTTAACACATTCCTCAACATTATCTCAATGTTGTTTGTGAGGACAGGGTGGGGCATTTGGATGCGGTGGCACAGGACAGAGGCGGGGATAAAGACCCTGCGACAGGAGTTTACAGCCACCAGGACAGCTGCGAATGTTGATGTAAAAGTCCTCACAGAGAAGCCACAGGAGAATGAACAGCAACCCGCTGTGCAAGAATTCCAAAGGGTGCTTCGGTGTTTTTAATATGCGGAGAGATGGAGGAGGTAGTTCCTGAGGTTGCCGCTGGCGCATGTGCCAGCAAACGATGGGGAGAAGGGAGAGGGAGAGAGAGAGAGAACGAGAGGGAGAGAGAGCTGCCAACGATTGGAACCGAAGGATGAGAGAGGGGAGTGAGCTGGAGCCGGGTGAAGGCATCGGACAGCAGGGAATCACGGAAGGACAGGCGGAGGAGGAGCACAGCGAGCCGATGCTGGTCAGAGGGAGGGAGCGGGACTGGGTACGAGTGGCTGAATCCTGGGCAAGCTGAGCTTCACAGCCGATGGAAGATGGGAAGACACCAAGCGGGACATTGAGATCAGTCCATCCAAGGGAAACATAAATACAAGACAAAAGTTTTGGTGATTATTACAATCCCAGACCAAACCCCAACAGTGGCTGGGAGACTGTACCAAAACCCCAATATTTTAGTTTATTTTGTAAGTCGGTGCGGGAAAAATGATTCGCTCCAGGAATGATTGCATAACAAATATAGGAATTTGTTTTCCAAAAACTTTATTATGAATACAATCTTAAACTCTTTAACTTCAACTGAAAAGAACAGCTTACAATTACCCCTTTATACTACTACTCAATTCCCTATTAAACAACAAGAAAAGAAACATAATTTTTCATAAAAAAGCAGGGCAGCGAGTAATATTTGCTTTGCAGAACAGTTTGGGTTCCTATTAGAACCCCTTCAGACTCTGGTTGAATATCTTTAAATAGCTCGTTCAACTGATGTGTCTCAGTGAACACGAGTGAATTAACCAATAAATCTTATAAAAATTCCTGACATTTTTGGCCCTTAGCTGCCCAATGATTATAGTCACAAGGTTTGTAAGTTGAAATTATTTACTGTTTACTTATGACAAGAATAACAATTAATCATGTCGCAAATAGTCTTGGATAACACAGAGTGAAATTATTATCCCCTTACCTGTCCCACCCTCTACCCCCACACACAATAATAATAATCTATTTTGTCACAAGTAGGCTCACATTAACACTGCAATGAAGTTACTGTGACTGTGAAAATCGCCTCGTCACCACACTCCAACGCCTGTTTGGGTACACTGAGGGAGAATTCAGAATTTCCAATTCACCCAACAAGCACGTCTTTCAGGGCTTGTGGGAGGAAACCGGAGCACCCGGAGGAACCCCACGCGGACACGGGGAGAACGTCAGATTCTGCACGGACGGTGACCTAAGTCGGGAATCAAACCTGGGACCCTGGTGCTGTGAAGCAACATTGTTAACCACTGTGCTACCTTGCCACGAGGCACACAAACACAGAAGCGGGAAGGGGGGATAATAGGGATGAAATAGTCTTTGCCTCCAATAGTGGGTCTGTAGCAGGTTTTTCTTCCAGCACATTGTTGATTAAAGTCCTTGGTTGACAACCTGTAATGATCTTCGCTGCCTTTTCGAAATGTCTTCCTCCTGGTGAGACCCCCTGGCTTCACATCAAACTCTGCTTTCAGTATGTGGCTTATTCTCAGGCCTTTGCCTTTTCTGGAGAGTTGATCGGTTCTCCCCTGTTTACAGGCATTAATGGTTCCCGTGTACATAGATTCATCCAGGCTCCCTGCTGGTTCAGAAACACAACCTTTCTGGAGCAATCGGAAAGGGGTGAGGACAGCGGTCCTTCCTCACGTCTGCCAGTGGTCAAACCGACACCAAAACTCAACCCCTGAACCTCTGAAACATTCCGGTGAGATCAGATCCAATCACCGCCCGTTATCGGGCAGAGCACAGACTTTTGGTCCAAATAATTAGCCACCAGTCTAATCAATCAAACTGAGTCATCATTGATGCCAGCCAATCTCCAATCACCAGTCTAAAAGAGCACAGCCTTCCAGAAACCTCTGTTTGAATTATAGGCAGAGACTACTTTGTCTTAAATCACAGGTGCATTAAACAACGGGTGCATTAGGTGGATCAAAATGTAACTCAAAAATAAAATAAACATGAATTCAGGTAATAAACAGGAACAAATGGGAAGGGCCCTTGCAATGTCTGATCTGGTTCTTCCCTTAGATTTCTAAGATCTTTGTTTTCCTAGATTTTTGTCTGTAGGCCTCTGGAACCAGTTCATATCAACTTAATATGGTTTTCTTCAACTCATCATAATACATAGGTACCTCCTCTAATAGTGATGCAAAAGCTTCACTTGCTCTACCTACCAACATTGTTTGAACTAACACTACCCACATGGTCTTTGGCCAATTCAATTGTTTAGCACTTCCTCAAATGAGACGAAAAAGGCTTCCACATCTTTCTCATCAAATATTGGCAGTGCTTGCACATATTTAAAAATATCCTGACAAAGCTTTTGACAAGGAAGTATTTCTTCTTCCTGTAGACCTTCCTCAGCATCTGCCTTTCACTCCAACCTTCTGAATTGACTCTCTCCTTGCACTGCCAGATTCCGAAGTTCAAATTCTCTCTCTTTTCCTTCTCTCTTTATTCCTTTGCTAATCTTTCCATTTCCACCTCAAGCTTCCACATCCTTTTGAAAAGCCCGCTCTTTTTCCTTTTCTGCCTTCTCTTTTTCCTTTCATTCTGCCGCTGCCAATTCCTCCTCTTCCTTTGCTTCTAATTCCAAGTTCTTCATTTCTCTTCGTAATTGAATTCTGGCTAATTCCACTGATCCAGGCTGTGTCTCTGGCAAATTTAAATATTGAGTTACGGCTTGTGTTATCTCACCCCTTTAGATAAGGCTGCTTCTTCGCAAAACCCTAAACGTTTTGCTTTAGTCTCCCTTTGTAAACCATCCCGGGTAATCGCTCCCACATCTTGGATAGGTTTTGCAACTCAAAGGGCCATCTCCAATCACTCCCTAATTAAATTTAAAGACCTGGAAGACTGCAATCGTTCCACATACACCCACTGTCTTTAAGTTCAGTAACCCCAAACCAAATAATTATACTTAAGATCCCGGTTAAGAGCCCCCAGTTTTATTACAATCCCAGACCAAAACCCAACAGTGGCAAGGATACTGGGCCAATATTTTAGTTTATTTGTAAGACTGTGTGGAAAGAATGATTCCCTCCAGGAGTGAATGGATGAAGCAATCGGGATTTGTAAAAAACTTTATTATTAATACAATCTTAAACTTAACACCTAAAAATAACAGTTAACAATTACTCCCTTAAACCACTACTTACTACTTCTACTTAATTCACAATTAAACAACAAGAAAAGAAACATACAACTCTCAATCTATCTTAAAATCAGCATGGCCTAGAGTAATACTTCCTTTACAAAATAGATTTGGTTCCTATTAGGGCCCCTTCAGACTCTGGCTGAATATCTTCAAAAAGCTGGTTCCCCTGGTGTGTTTCAGCTTCTTCCTTGTTGCCCGACAAAGTCCGCTCTGCTCTAAATATTATTACTCCTTTATAACTATCCTACTGTGAGAGAATTGTGGACTCAGTCAGATCTGAATAAACCCATCTCTCTCCAAAGGGATCTCCAAAACTGCCTCTCCGAATTCTTTGGTTCCATCCAGCAGCCACATCATCTCCCCCAAGCGGAATAACAAATTAATTGTACAGACTGAAAGTACATTAACTCCCCAGGGACTTTCCCCCAGTCAAACCACTGTGCATTAGCCCAGATTGAAAACCACATTCCTTTGGTCAATTTCTGGCTCACAGAAGCTCCCAGGCCTTTATAAAACAATAACCTATTTCAAAATAACATGACCACTGCAGTCAAGCACACTATGACCCTCGGCCGTTAACCCTTAAATTGTCCCAATTTTTAGAAGCCAATATTCCAAAAATCCTCCATTTGTCACAGTGATGAAGAGTTGAGATGGAGCTGGACATGGGCAGGACATGGGATCTGAAGATGAGTTGTACAGGATGCTAATTGCTTGTACGATCTGTTCAGTACACTCGAGTCCTCGCAGAATGAAAGTGAGTGGAAATGTGGAAGGGGTATGAATGGATTGATTTGCTCTCCTCGACACTCAATTGGAGGAAACCTTGGGCTGGATTCTCTGATTTTGAGGCTATGTCCGGAGGAACCGTCTAGTTTTACGATGAAACAATCGGCGAGGCCCCAGCACCGATCCTCCGATCGGTGATGGGCTACCAGCCACACCGCCTAAAACGAATGGCCGTCCCGATATATATGCCTGGAGGATTGCCGGGTCTGTAGCAATGTGCACGGCGACGACCTACAGCTGTGGCGCCGTACAACATGGCGCCGGCCGCATTCGCACCCAACCTGCCAGATAGCGGCCCCCCGGATACCCCTTGCCACCCCCGAGTCACCCCCCACCAGTCCACGACGAAGCCACCCCGGCCAGCAGCATGGCTCCCTCCCAACTGTAGTGGTGCTGGACACAGTCCGCAGCCCCCACGCCGGGTTGCTGACCGCTCGGACCACACGTCAATCGCGCGGTCGGGAACTCGGCCCATCGGGGGCGGAGCATCGGGGGAGGGCCTTCAGGTAACTTCCTGAGGCCGTCCCAACGACGGTGCTCCTTGATGATGCCGATTTGGAGGGGGCGGAGCATCCGAAAAGAGGCACCACCTCCGATTCCACCGTAAAAAGGGATTCTCCGCCCGATCGCCGATTACGATATTGGCATTGGGCAATGCAGAATCCCGCCCTCTGACTCCACTGTATTAGCAACATACAGAAACTGCCCTGTTTCTGATCTCCCCACGTGGGACTAATCAAAACTCCTTTCATTTCATTAATGAGTTTTAATGAGTTTGAATTATTAAAGGATCGTATAGGCGGCTGTCTCATATCGTGCAATCTACTACATTTAATTGCACCTCTATTCTCCTAATTACTAGGACTTGTTAACAAGCCATCCAATGATTTGAATTAACCAACGCAAACAACACACCAAAGGGCAGATTAGGTGTAACAACGGGCACAGAATTGGCAAATAGTTGGGATTAAACAACTTTGAACTCAGTGTAGACCACCTGTGAAGTTAATGAACCAATAATGAACTCACTTGGATTGAGTTCCGCACGGGTGGAAACTGGCCCTGTCTAGCCTCGTGGCAGGAGCCTCTCCATGTTTATAAATGGTCCACGTCCACCCAGGACCAAAGGAAGCTGAAGATTAATTGAAGATGATCAGAAAGATTCAACAGTGCAGATAGAGAGAGATTGATGGTGGAGTCCAGAACATAGGGTGGCGGCGGCGGGAGGGGGGTGGGGGGGTAGTTAGAGCTAGAATGTTCAGGGATTAAGAACGCTCACATAAAAGACAGCGGAAATCTGGAACCCTCTCTCCCTGACCCTGCAGCTAAGGTCAATCTAAAGACTGAGATTGATAGGCCAGATTCGCTCACTTGGCGAGACAGCTGGTTTGTGAACAAGGCCAGCAGCTCGGGTTCAATTCCTGTACCGGCTGAGGTTATTCATGAAGGCCCAGCCTTCTCAACCCCACCCCTCGCCTGAGGCGTGGTGACCCTTAGGTTCGCCCCTATTACAGGGGTCCCTGTTGGTGGGGTCTCCCTATTTCAGGAGTCCCTGTGGGTTGGGTCTCCCTATTACAGGGCTCCCTGTGGGAGGAGTCTCCCTATTACAGGGCTCCCTGTGGGAGGAGTCTCCCTATTACAGGGGTCCCTGTGGGAGGAGTCTCCCTATTACAGGGCTCCCTGTGGGAGGGGTCTCCCTATTACAGGGGTCCCTGTTGGTGGGGTCTCCCTATTACAGGGGTCCCTTTGGGAGGAGTCTCCCTATTGCAGGGGTCCCTGTGGGAGGAGTCTCCCTATTACAGGGCTCCCTGTGGGAGGAGTCTCCCTATTACAGGGGTCCCTGTGGGAGGAGTCTCCCTATTACAGGGCTCCCTGTGGGAGGAGTCTCCCTATTACAGGGCTCCCTGTGGGAGGAGTCTCCCTATGACAGGGCTCCCTGTGGGAGGAGTCTCCCTATTACAGGGCTCCCTGTGGGAGGAGTCTCCCTATTACAGGGGTCCCTGTTGGTGGGGTCTCCCTATTACAGGGGTCCCTCTGGGAGGAGTCTCCCTATTACAGGGGTCCCTGTGGGAGGGGTCTACCTATTACAGGGGTCCCTGTTGGTGGGGTCTCCCTATTACAGGGGTCCCTGTGGGAGGGGGTCTCCCTATGACAGGGGTCCCTCTGGGAGGAGTCTCCCTATTACAGTTGTCCCTGTGGGAGGAGTCTCCCTATTACAGTTGTCCCTGTGGGAGGAGTCTCCCTATCACAGGGGTCCCTGTGGGTGGGGTCTCCCTATTACAGGGGTCCCTGTGGGTGGGGGTCTCCCTATTACAGGGGTCCCTGTGGGAGGAGTCTCCCTATTACAGGGCTCCCTGTGGGAGGAGTCTCCCTATTACAGAGCTCCCTGTGGGAGGAGTCTCCCTATCACAGGGGTCCCTGTGGGAGGGGGTCTCCCTATTACAGGTGTCCCTGTGGGAGGGGTCTCCCTATTACAGGGGTCCCTGTGGGAGGGGTCTCCCTATTACAGGGGTCCCAGTAGGAGGGGTCTCCCTATTACAGGGGTCCCTGTGGGAGGGGTCTCCCTATTACAGGGCTCCCTGTGGGAGGAGTCTCCCTATTACAGGGGTCCCTCTGGGAGGAGTCTCCCTATCACAGGGGTCCCTGTGGGAGGGGTCTCCCTATCACAGGGCTCCCTGTGGGAGGAGTCTCCCTAATACTGAGGTCCCTGTGGGTGGGGTCTCCCTATTACAGGGGTCCCTGTGGGAGGGGTCTCCCTATCACAGGGGTCCCTGTGGGAGGGGGTCTCCCTATTGCAGGTGTCCCTGTGGGAGGAGTCTCCCTATCACAGGGGTCCCTCTGGGAGGGGTCTCCCTATTACAGGGGTCCCTGTGGGAGGGGGTCTCCCTATGACAGGGGTCCCTGTGGGAGGAGTCTCCCTATTACAGGGGTCCCTCTGGGAGGAGTCTCCCTATTACAGGGGTCCCTGTGGGTGGGGTCTCCCTATTACAGGGGTCCCTGTTGGTGGGGTCTCCCTATTACAGGGCTCCCTGTGGGAGGAGTCTCCCTATTACAGGGCTCCCTGTGGGAGGAGTCTCCCTATTACAGGGGTCCCTCTGGGAGGAGTCTCCCTATTACAGGGGTCCCTGTGGGAGGGGGTCTCCCTATTACAGGGGTCCCTCTGGGAGGAGTCTCCCTATCACAGGGGTCCCTGTGGGTGGGGTCTCCCTATTACAGGGGTCCCTGTGGGAGGGGGTCTCCCTATTACAGGGGTCCCTGTTGGTGGTGTCTCCCTATTACAGGGGTCCCTTTGGGAGGAGTCTCCCTATTGCAGGGGTCCCTGTTGGTGGGGTCTCCCTATGACAGGGGTCCCTCTGGGAGGAGTCTCCCTATTACAGGGGTCCCTGTGGGAGGGGTCTCCCTATTACAGGGGTCCCTGTTGGTGGGGTCTCCCTATTACAGGGGTCCCTTTGGGAGGAGTCTCCCTATTACAGGGGTCCCTCTGGGAGGAGTCTCCCTATTACAGGGGTCCCTGTGGGTGGGGTCTCCCTATTACAGGGGTCCCTGTGGGTGGGCTGTCCCTATTACAGGGGTCCCTGTGGGTGGGGTCTCCCTATTACAGGGGTCCCTGTGGGTAGGGTCTCCCTATGACAGGCGTCCCTGTGGGTGGGGTCTCCCTATTACAGGGGTACCTGTGGGAGGAGTCTCCCTATTACAGGGGTCCCTTTGGGAGGAGTCTCCCTATTACAGGGGTCCCTCTGGGAGGAGTCTCCCTATTACAGGGGTCCCTGTGGGTGGGGTCTCCCTATTACAGGGGTCCCTGTGGGTGGGCTGTCCCTATTACAGGTGTCCCTGTGGGTGGGGTCTCCCTATGAGAGGCGTCCCTGTGGGTGGGGTCTCCCTATTACAGGGGTCCCTGTGGGTGGGGTCTCCCTATTACAGGGCTCCCTGTGGGTTGGGTCTCCCTATTACAGGGGTCCCTGTGGGTGGGGTCTCCCTATTACAGGGGTCCCTGTGGGTGGGGTCTCCCTATTACAGGGGTCCCTGTGGGTTGGGTCTCCCTATTACAGGGGTCCCTGTGGGTGGGGTCTCCCTATGACAGGGGTACCTGTGGGAGGGGTCTCCCTATTACAGGGGTCCCTGTGGGTGGGGTCTCCCTATGACAGGGGTACCTGTGGGAGGGGTCTCCCTATTACAGGCGTCCCTGTGGGTGGGGTCTCCCTATGACAGGGGTACCTGTGGGAGGGGTCTCCCTATTACAGGCGTCCCTGTGGGTGGGGTCTCCCTATGACAGGCGTCCCTGTGGGTGGGGTCTCCCTATTACAGGGGTACCTGTGGGAGGGGTCTCCCTATTACAGGCGTCCCTGGAGGGGGCGGGTCATCTTATCCCTGTAGTTGTGGGTAGGGGGCGTAACCCAGGAAACACAGGGGTTGGGGACTGCTGTGCAGTGAGGGGGGAGGTGGAGGGGGTGGTCCACAGCCGATTTGTGATGTGGGGGTTGGTGTGGCCAGCTACAAGACCTCGCTATCAGGCTTCCTGCTCAAGATTGTGGGCCGATCGCAGGATTCCCCGGCAATCCCTCGTATTCCACACCATGCATAAATTTACATGGCAAAGAATACGGAATTGATTATCGGTTTGCGCTCCCAGGGAGATCGTAAACTGCTTGCAATTCAGCTCCGGCGGGAGAACATATTCTTCTCAACGGAGAACCCCGCCACATTTTTCTCATGTTTCCGTGAAAGGCAGGGTAAAGCCTCTTGGTTAGATTCATGCTGGACAAGGGTGTTTGTATCTGAGGGTTGGTTCAGGTCCAACTGCTTACAAAGGATTACAATATAAGGAATAAGTAAACCCGCAGCGTTTGCTTAGCAACTGGGAGGCCTTGTAAGGTAGAACAGCTTTTTAAGTTTTAGTTTCAGCTGGCTATATTGCAGTTCAAGGACACCAGGAAAGACACAACCTCTCGACTCCGCCATGAGAAAAATGGGACAGGTTGGGAGATGCAAAGAGGTAGGCTTACTAAAAAACCAGTTACGGTTCACATAACCAGAAAATAGGGATGGAAAGACTGCCTTAAGATGAATGAAGTGAAGAGAATAGAGACCAATGTACTGTTCAGAAGTATTCAAGGAAGAGTAAACAAAAAGTTCTGAGTTAAAGAGACAATTGCAGTAACCAGATTTAAAATGGGAAAGCAGACTTGGAGGTAAATCACAAGTTTGATGCCATTTTGCTAGATTCTAGGAATCAAGAGTTAAAGCAATTGTGAACCATTTGCACAACAGTCAATTCAAAGAATTCCTAAAGGGGGTGGTGTAAAACCTGTATAAGAGATTTGCTGTTGGAAGTGGAGTGGAAGCTTTGTTTAAAAGAGTCATTTGGAAAACCTGGACTGGATTTCAGAATGCAAACCGCTAAGGGAAAGCATTATTGTGACAGTAAGATTTTAAAGCGTGTTTGGGTAGTGATGTTTGGAAACTCTCATGTGACAATAATCTGGGGGAATTCGGAGGAGAAATCCACAGACACTAACTTGGGTTCAGAGCAGAGTGTGTATTTGACCACAGACAATCTGTGTGCTTAAAGGGACTTTGTGTTACTGAGACCATTCTAGCTTAAGGTGTACTTTGTAATCCATGTTAATCTTAAAATCTGTGTGCATTTGCTAAAATAAGTGGGAGTAAAGGAGTATTGTATCACAACCCATTTTTTCATGTTTAATGAATGCTTGTTTTCATGTGATTAAAATCAATTAGGGGTCATGTGACTCTGTTCATCCATGTTTTATTTTTTAAGAAGTAAAGGTTATGGGGGTCTTTTGAGTCAGGGTTCCATTCCGGGATCTTCCCGTCCAGTTAGAACACCAACTGGGATCGTAACAATACACGCCCAGGAATGCACTTACTGAAAATATTGTTTATCTGTCACAGTTTCCTGTTTACCTAACTATACTTCCTATTGTCATGGTTTTGTCACACCTGTGAGCCAAGTTTGTCATTCTGAAAATAGAAAGTGCTGGAAATAATCAGATTAATGATGATGACCTGAAATGTCAACTCTATTCCTCTCTCCCCTCCAGATGCTGCCTGATCCGCTGAGTACTTTCAGTCACTTCTTTTTCTTTTCATTTCAGACCTGCAGCATGCATGGAGTTCTTTTCAAAATGTCCGGAATAACTTGGGGCCAGAGTTTTCCCGGCCCCGTCTTGGCAGGATCCGCCGCGTGAGAGATTCAACGGCCAAGCTAAAAGTCCATTGACTCACCTGACGTCCACATTTCTGTCAAAACTGCAGATGTCAACATGTCACGCTGCAATTGCACCATTTGGCCAGTGGCGGTGCTGTAGCACCTCAGCTTCACATCCCCAGCACCTCAGCCAGCGCGACAGCAAAACCTCCAAAACAACTCTGTTTTGCTTCGCACGGACTTTAAGATTTATTATTTAGCTGTACGTAATAATATCGTAATTACATATGAAACAAGAACTTCAAAATAAATACTGAATCATAATTGCATTGGTCCAATTATCCCCATACCATCCAATTTTATGTTACTTTAATATTACACCATAAGAAATTAACCAACTAAGATGAAACCGAAAGAGCGAGGGCTCCTGAGCTATGGTAACTCCATCTTATTTGCACCCAGATTATCTCCATCTTTACCCCGCAACTATTTATATGTTATTTTCATTCTCAGGAGGGGAACAGGCTTGGGGAAGATTTTTTAGAGGTGCGCAAAATCATGACACCCTTACCTGCTCGATGCCCTCCAAGCCACATCGTGACTTGGAAATATATCGGCTGTTCCTTTACTGTCACTGGGTCGAAGTCCTGGAGCTCCATCCCTAACTGCACTGTGGGTGTACCTACACCATTCAGCCCATTGAGTCTGCACTGATCCTCTGAAATAGCACCCTACCTAGGCCCACACTTCTTGCTCGACTCCCGTAATCCCACCTAACTTGCACATCTTTGGACACTAAGGGGCACTTTAGCGTGGCCAATCCGCCTAACCTGCGCAGTTTTGTGGGAGGAAACCGGAGCACCCGGAGGAAACCCATGCAGACCTGGGGGGAGCGTGTCAACTCCACACAGACAGTCACCCGAGGTTGGGATAGATGCAGCCTGGCGCTGTGAGGCAGCGGTGCTAACCACTGTGCCACCCCTGGCAGTTAGTAACCAGAGAAAGCAGCTTGACGCTTTCTGGCAGACCGAACCCTTGTTGGGCGAGATTCTCCGTCAACGCGATGTTCCGTTTCGCCGGCAGCGCGCTCACGCCCGCGGACATCCCGACGGCGTGGGGCTGCAGTGGGAAACACGACTGGCAGGCTGTCGGGAACGAGAATCCCGCTGCCGGAGTGGGCGGGCTGCGCCAGAGAACGGGTCTGTCGGGAACGAGAATCCCGCTGCCGGAGTGGGCGGGCTGCGCCAGAGAACGGGTCTGTCGGGAACGAGAATCCCGCTGCCGGAGTGGGCGGGCTGCGCCAGAGAACGGGTCTGTCGGGAACGAGAATCCCGCTGCCGGAGTGGGCGGGCTGCGCCAGAGAACGGGTCTGTCGGGAACGAGAATGCCGCCCGTGGGGTTTAAAAAAAAACACAGCAAGTTATTACGATTTGGAACGGGTTGTCTGAAAGGGCGACGGAAGCAGGTTCAACAGTAACCCTCGATGCTGGGTGATTGATATCGAAAAGGAAAATATTGCAAGGTCGTGAGGATAATTGGGCACCTCTGTCCGAAGGTGCAGCATGGTGGAGGTCCCAGGGTTACAGCAGCATTGACTTGACTGTCAGGCAGTGTTCCAACCGAGCTCCCGACAGCACTTAGTGGAGATGCTCGGAGAGAGGGTTACACTCAACACCTTTCTTCGACCAATCCAATCGGCGCACAGGTGCCGTTACATCGGCTGCGGATTCCGAGCGATCACTGCTTCCCCCGCAGTTAGAACATAGAACATAACAGCGCAGTACAGGCCCTTCGGCCCTCGATGTTGCACCGACCTGTGAAACCCCTCTGGAGCCCATCTGCACTATTCCCTTATCATCCATATGTCTATCCAATGACCATTTGAATGCCCTTAGTGTTGGCGAGTCCACTACTGTTGCAGGCAGGGCATTCCACGCCCTTACTACTCTCTGAGTAAAGAACCTACCTCCGATCTCTGTCCTATATCTATCTCCCCTCAATTTAAAGCGATGTCCCCTCGTCCTGGACATCACCGTCCGAGGAAAAAGGCTCTCACTGTCCACCCTATCTAATCCTCTGATCATCTTGTATGCCTCAATTAAGCCACCTCTTAACCTTCTTCTCTCTGACGAAAACAGCCTTAACAGTTTGTCCACCAATGTACCTTTTTCTCGAAAAACAGCCTCCTGGAAGTTTGTAACTGCGCCCAAGCGCGAGAGCTGCCAGAAAGGCCCTGGATGCGAACTTAAACTGGGCATCATCGGTTTCCGAATCAGGGGTTTAATGGATGGGTTAAGCTGTTTGGTTTCATGATCGAGGAGATTCCCATGAATGATTGGCATTAATATTACACGGCAAAATAAATTGCAGTCAATGTTCCAGTCAGAAGAGATACATTTGCTAATCAGCCTGTCCTATCCTGTTTCAGACGTTACAGAGCTTGAGCAGACTCAAAGATGATGTTGACAGGAGCTCATGCGAACGTTATGATTCAAATGCTTTTATTAACCTGTCTTAACTCATTCCCGACGGCCTTACAACAACCCCTGGTTAATATGCGACCACTGCTCCTGCCAATTAGCCAGAATAGGTCGATGCAGCAGGGGGGGAACAGGGCTGCAGCCATTACCGACACTCGAAGGATTTCCTCATTGAATTTAAAACGAAAATATATTTCATACGCCTGTTAGCAAAAGGTGACGGCTGACGAACATTTGTTAAGAGATTTCAGCTGCATCCCTCCTCCTCTCCCCAGCTTCTCCCGGGTTCAATTACCATTCGGACAGCCAGCCACAACAGCAGAGTGGCTGAGGTTTGAACCCTGCTGGGTCCCGACTAAAGCTGACCATTTTATTTCACCGTCATTTCTTGCTCCAAAAATCGGTGGCTTTCCGGAAAAAAAAAATGGTTTCCCTACCCCCGCCTCTCCCACCCAACTCTTTCCCGACAAACAATGTTCTCACATATTCACGCCCTGATCATCAATCTGTGGATCCTCCAGTTATTGGGCCTGTCCACCACTGGAAGCAGTTTCTCCTTCCTTGCTACATCAAAAGCCCTCAACTCCCAAGAGGTTTTTTCTTCACCCTCACGCATCCCAGTTCCTCTTGCTCCTCCCTACTCAGGGGGAGGGGGGGGTTTAGTCGGATGTGCAAAATGCTCAGGGGTGGGGGTTCGCTTCCCCAGTTGGCCACATGGGACATTACGGCTAAACCCTGCCCTTTGGCTGACAAAGGGTGGGGGGTGGGGGAGGGGGGGGATTTTCCACACCAACCCCCCCCCCCCCCCCTTCCCAGGGCATGTTATGTGGCGGCAGAGGCTGGGGGATATGCATGTGCACATCAATCATATAGTTACCTATCAATGTATGTAGTTATCGATATGGTCTCCGACCAGCAGGTGGTGATATAGATCCACCAGGTGATTTGAGGGATTCGGCAGTTGGTAGGAAGTCGTACTAGAGGTCGGTCGCACTAGGAGCAGCTCCAGGAGAATTCACTGAATTTAATTATTAGTCACCCGTTTGTATTATAGTTTGTTAGTTATCTTTCCACGTTATCATCTTGTTAATAAACGGACTTCCTGGTCAAAGAACTAGATGTTCTTTGGAGTTTTTTCCCGCGGCCACAACACAGAGCCCACCATTGGACAGAGGCGGGATCTTCCAGTCCTGCCGTTGTCAACGGTATTTGCCGTTTGCCGTTGTTCGCACCCTCCACCACCGGGTAACCTGTGGCACTGGGGTGGGGGGGTTGTGGGTGGTAGAAAATCCCACCAGTGAGAACGGCTGGAGATTCCGTCTCAGAGCATTGCAGCGATGACACTAATTTCTCGGATGCACGGCAGGTATATTTGCGAAAGCTTCAAAATATCTCTGCAACGACCAAATGTCCGCCCGCGTGCTTGCAGCTCAGTCCAGCCGCCTGTGTGGCGTCTGCCTGCTGTGCTCCGAGTCAACACCCAGGCACAAGCAATCAGTCACAGTGAGCATGGATCAGCTGTCAGACTCTCACAATTGAACAGAGAACAATTGAACACGATAGAGACCACAGGCCAAACTTGGGATCTTCCTTGAAATTACCATCAAAAGTTACAAATGCAAAACACAATGGATGTCGGAAATCTGATATAAACAGAGAACATTCGGTACATATTCTGCAGGTCGGGAAATTGAGTCCAACAATTTTAGGTCATGATTGTGGACTCCATTTTTTGTGTGTGTGTCATTTATACCGTTTCAGTTCTGGTTTCTTTATTCCCCTACTTTGCCTTTGGATGGCTACTATCCAGCCTGTCACGTACCCCATACACACCTTTACTTTTGTTCTTCTCCCCTGGACCCAACCACCTCTTTAACTTGCTAGAAACCAAATGACATTTCTAGATTTCCTCAGTTCTAATAAAAGAACACAACCTCGACCATAAGACCATAAGATATAGGAGCAGAATTAGGCCACACGGCCCATTGAGTCTGCTCCGCCATTCAATCATGGCTGATATTTTTCTCATCCCAATTCTCCTGCCTTCTCCCCATATCCTCTGATCACCTTATTAATCAAGAACCTATCTATCTCTGACGTAAAGACACTCAGTAACTTGGCCTCCACAGCCTTCTACGGCAAAGAGTTCCACAGATTCACCACCCTCTGGCTGAAGAAATCCCTCCTCATCTCAGTTTTAAAGGATCGTCACCAGTCTGAGGCTGTGTGCTCGGGTTCTAGTTTCTTCCATTGGTGGAAACATCCTCTCCACGTCCACTCTATCCAGGCCTATCAGTATCCTGTAAGTTTCAATAAGATCCCCCCTCATCCTTCTAAACTCCAATGAGTACAGACCCAGAGTCCTCAACCGTTCCTCATACGACAAGCTCTTCATTCCAGGGATCATTCCTGTGAATCTTCTCTGGA
Organism: Scyliorhinus canicula; assembly: GCF_902713615.1. Classification (NCBI taxonomy): domain Eukaryota; kingdom Metazoa; phylum Chordata; class Chondrichthyes; order Carcharhiniformes; family Scyliorhinidae; genus Scyliorhinus; species Scyliorhinus canicula. Next base: position 5,718,614 of record NC_052170.1, read on the forward strand.
CCCTTTCCAAGGCCCCGGCACATCCTTCCTTAGATACGGGGCCCAAAACTGCTCACAATACTCCAAGTGGGGGTCTGACCAGAGCCTTAGACAGCCATTAAAGTACACCCCTGGTCTTGTATTCTAGCCCTCTCGACATGAATGCTAACGTTGCATTTGCCTTCCTAACTGCCGACTCAACTTGCACGTTGACCTTAAGAGAAACTTGAACAAGAACTCCTAAGTCCCTTTGTGTTTCTGATTTCCTAAGCCATTTCCCATTTAGAAAACAGTCTATGCCTCTATTCTTCCAACCAAAGTGCATAACCTCACAGTTTTCCACATTGCATTCCATCTGCCACTTCATTGCCCGCTCTCCTAGCCTGTCCAAGCCCTTCATTCTTCTATATCTGCAACCTCCCAGCCCAACAATCCACCAAGATCTCTGCCCTCGTCCAATCCTGGCCTCTTGTCCAACCCCAATTTTTCTCTGTTCCTCCAATGGGGGTAGGGCCTTCCTCAGACTGGGGGCCCTTAACTCAGGAGTTCCCTCCCTAAAGCATTTCACTTCTTCTTTGAGATGCTTCTGAAAGCTTTTGATCTCCCCTCCTCGTACAGCGGGATATCCAATTCTGATGGATAGTCCTCCTTTGGAAAGTTCCAGGAGGTTCTGCAATGTTAAAATGTTATGTAAATGCGAGTTGTTGTCCTCTGTTGACAAACCTGACCGAATGGCTGGAGCATACAGACCAGAACGATGGGAGAAAATAAAGGATAAAGTCAATGGAGGATGTTTTGGTTTTCAAAGCTTGCTGGGACCCTGCCAATACCACGACGCTCTCAGGAATGATAACCATTTCCTGCTCCAGTGTGAAAAATGTAGACCCCCCCTCGATCGCCAACTCCCACAAGTATCTACCCAACATTTCCATCCACTTTTCATGTCACTCGCCTGGGCTGCCTGTGGAACAGGCTCAACACCCCGAGGAAATTCGCTCAATTTAACCCCTCCACGCACCTTGAACCCATGACCCATGTGAAAGTGTGAACCAGTCGGAAACGATCGAGGAGCTTGAACACCTGGGTGGTACCATCCCTCCAAGCCGTCTCTTCTCCAAGGCACACAATCATAGGTTTTCCCCTATCTTCCCGTGGCTGCTCTGCCCTGAGTTTGTTTTTTTTCCCCAACCTCACTGTTGCTAGGGAATCAGGCAATGGCTATACCATTTCGGACAGCGATAAGGAGACATTGCTTCACCCAGAGAGCGGTCAGCCTGTGGAATTCATTACCACAGGAAGTAGTTGATGCTAAAACATTGAATATATTCAAGAGGCAGCTGGATACAGCACTTGGGGAGAACAGGATCAAAGGCCATTGGGGGAAAGCAGGATTAGGCTATTGAGTTGGATGATCAGCCATGTTCTTGATGAATGGCGGAGCAGGCTTGAAGGGCCAAAAGGCCTCCACCTGCTCCTATCTTCTATGTATCTATGTTTTAGACTGTTAACTAGACTGGAAAAATAATACCCAGTGTCAGCCTTGTTCACTTTGTGCTAGTCTCCCCTGAGACAGAATGTTATGGGCCCAAGGACTTCAGGACATAATCCAGGCTGACACTTCGGTGCAGCATTGAAGCAGTGCTGCACAGTCAGAGGTACTTCTTTAGGGTATGGGGCCATCCCGCCAGCCCCGTTTTCCAGCGCAGTGGGGCCCCCCCATACGGGCAATGGGGTTTCCCCTTGTGGCCACCCCCACGCCATCGGGAAATCCCCGGGCGTGGGTGCGCTGCCGGCGATGCGGAAGATCCCACCAACAGAGAATCCCGCGGATGATATTTGCCCTGTTGAGTGGCTCCCAAGCCACAGAGTGAAGTATGAATCGAGACACAAATCCTTTTCTTGCTGATTGTTTTGTTTACAGAATGCAGCATAACATATGTCTACATCCTACCAACGAACCCAGCGCCCCAGCAGTCTCTCTTTATAAGTGCTCTAAGTACTTAATTAAACAATGTCCTTCACCTCTGTATCTCAACAATATCATTAACATATCATTAATAAACCCAATTAAGACAACATTTACCCTCTCAAAGTATCCACTTTGAGGAGCTGGGGAGATCTTCCCTGTGTTCTGCCAAATATTCAGCCCTCGAACAACACTAAACAAATAGATTATCTCAATATTTAGCTCATTACTGTTAATAGAATCTTCCTGTTTCCAAAATTGGTTTCTTCACAGCAAATTCCTTTGTATCCATTTATTCGCAGGACATTGATGTCGCTGACAAAATAAGCGTTTATTGCCCATCCCTAATTGTCCTTGAGAAGGTGGTGGTGAGCCGCCTTCTTGAGCCGCTGCAGTTCATGTGGAGTAGGTACACCCACAGTGCTGTTAGGAAGAGAGTTCCAGAATTTTGACCCAGTGACAATGAAAGGACAGTGATATATTTCCAAGACAGGATGGTGTGGGGGCTTGGAGGGGAACTTGCAAGTGGCGGGGCTCCCAAGTATCTACTGCCCTTGTCCTTCTAGATGGCAGAGGCCCTGGATTTGGAAGGTGCTGTTGAAGGAGCCTTGGTGAGTTGCAGCAGTGCGTCTTGAAGATGGTACACACGGCTGCCACTGAGCGTCGGTGGTGGAGGCAGTGGTGTTTACGGGGCTCATGTTAACATCCATCTTTCAATGCGTATCTCCCTAATTGGGTTATCTGATCAATTATTTCTGTTGGTGCCTGTGGGAGCTGACTATGCTTAAATCACCTGGCAGAATTCCCTGCAGCTAAACAACGACGCCCACATCAATTCATTAGTTCTCCAGCATTTTGGCACATCCTGCCTCTCTTATTGATTACCCACCTGATCGCACTGGAAACCTCCATTAAGAAGACAACTTTGCAATCACAGAAAGCTACCAGCCCTTCCTTGTACAAGGTATCGAACCTCAAAAGATGGCTGATTGCAAAGGCATGCGAAATTCAAACATTCCAGTTCAGCTGATAAATAGGGAGGAGGGGAGGGCGACACAAAGCAACAATGGAAACAATTTACTAGAGAATTCCGCCTGGTTGCCAGCTAATCAATGAGAGGTCAGAAGCATCCAAGGTGGATGAGGATTAAACAGGCAGATCTGAATGTTCCTAGTTCTGTAGCTATTGATTGCAAAGTGCATATGACCGGTGAATAACAAGAAACTCTCAAAATGTCTGCAAAATAAATTTACCGAGCGTGTTTTGCACGCAGAGGTATTGCATCAACAGTAACTAGTCTGTCAACGTTCAGCACTGAGGTGTCGTCGAGCGAGGCTGAAGTTTCAAGTACCAATCCGGGGACGTGAGCTCAAAATGCAGACGGCGCACTCCCATTGCAAGTGCTGAGCGCAGCATTGTTGGAGCTGCACTCTTTCATGATGTATTAACACGAAGCCCCCCCCTCGGATAGATGTAAAAATGGTATTATCCCCAAGCAAGGTCTTGCCTATGGGCGGCACGGTGGTTAGCACTGCTGCCTCACAGCGCCAGGGACCAGAGTCCAATTCCGGCCTTGGGTGACTGTCTGCGTGGAGTCTCCACGTTCTCCCCGTGTCTGCGTGGGTTTCCTTTGGGTGCTCCGGTTTCCTCCCACAGTCCAAAGGTGTGCGGGTTAGATGGGGTTATGGGGATAAGGTGGGGTGGGGGGGGGGGGGGGAGTAGTCGTTGGTGGGGCGCTCTTTCAGAGGGTTGGTGCAAACTCGATGGGCCGAATGGACTCCTTCTGCACGGTAGGGATTCTATGGCTCTGTGTTTGCCCCCCGTAATCGCTATCATTCGATCAGATTACCCTGACGTTACCCGTGTGAAAATTGGCCACTGAGTTTTCTGCGGAATTAGATTTCAAAGAATAACCTTTGCGGTTGAGAGGGAGGAGGTCCTTTTTCCTCAGTGACTCTGCTCATGTGTTTCCACATCCTTATTTCCCCGGTTGCAGAGTAAAGCAGGAAATTCATCCCAATATCCTTGCCCGACATTTTCACCTCAGCCAACATCCTCGGTGACGAGTCATTTTTCTCATTGTGTTCACCGGACCTTGCTCTGGGCAAAATGGCTGCCGCATTGACCGAGCAATGGTGGCCCCAGTACAAATTAATCCATTGATGGATGGGCACCTGGGGACATCCTGAAGGATATGTCAAGGCCCAATATAAATGTAAGATTTGTTTTCAATATGTTCCTGAGTAATTCCTTTGCCTTGACGTGAATTAAACCAGATCACGGTGACAGGATTAAATGGCGCAGACTCTAGCCCATACAAAGAACAAAGGACAAAGAAAAGTACAGCACAGGAACGGGCCCTTCGGCCCTCCAAGCATGTGCCGATCATGCTGTCCGTCTAAACTAAAATCTTCTGCACTTCCGGGGTCTGTATCCCTCTATTCCCATCCTATTCATGTATTTGCCAAGATGCCCCTTAAATGTCACTATCGTCCCTGCTTCCACCACCTCCTCCGGCAGCGAGTTCCAGGCATCCACTACCCACTGTGTAAAAAACCTGCCTCGTACATCCCCTCTAAACCTTGCCCATTGCTACTTTAACCTATGCCCCCTAGTAACTGACCCCTCTACCCTGGGAAAAGGCCTCTGACGATCGACTCTATCTATGCCCCTCAAAATTATGTAGACCTCTATCAGGTCGCCCGTCAACCTCCGTCGTTCCAGTGAGAACAAACCGAGTTTATTCAACCGCTCCTCATAGCTAATGCCCTTCATACCAGGCAACATCCTGGTAAATATCTTCTGCACCCTCTCTAAAGCCTCCACATCCTTCTGGTAGTGTGGCGACCAGAATTGAACACTATACTCCAAATGTGGCCTAACTAAGGTTCTATACAGCTGCAACATGACTTGCCAATTCTTATACTCAATGCCCCAGCCAATGAAGGCAAGCATGCCGTATGCCTTCTTGACTACCTTCTCCACCTGTGTTGCCCCTTTCAGTGACCTATGAACCTGTACACCTAGATCTCTCTGACTGTCAATACTCTTGAGGGTTCTACCAATCACTGTATATTCTCTTCCTGCATTAGACCTTCCAAAATGCATTACCTCACATTTGTCCGGATTAAACTCCATCTGCCATCCCTCCGGCCAAATCTCCAAACGATCTAAATCCTGCTGTATCCCCTGACAGTTCTCATCGCTATCCGCAATTCCAGCAACCTTTGTGTCATCTGCAAACTTACTAATCAGACCAGCTACATTTATCTCCAAATCATTTATATATACTACGAACAGCAGAGGTCCCAGCACTGATCCCTGCGGAACACCAGTAGTCACAGCCCTCCAATTAGAAAAGCACCCTTCCATTGCTACTCTCTGCCTTCTATGACCTAGCCAGTTCCATATCCACCTTGCCAGCTCACCCCTGATTCCGTGTGACTTCACCTTTTGTACCAGTCTGCAATGAGGGATCTTGTCAAAGGCCTTACTGAAGTCCATATAGACAACATGCACTGCCCTACCTGCATCAATCACCTCCTCGAAAAACTCTATCAAGTTAGTGAGACACGACCTCCCCTTCACAAAACCATGCTGCCTCTTGCTAATACGTCCATTTGCTTCCAAATGGGAGTAGATCCTGTCTCGAAGAATTCTTTCCAGTAATTTCCCTACCACTGACGTAAGGCTCACCAGTCTGTAGATCCCTGGATTATCCTTGCTCCCCTTCTTAAACAAAGGAACATCATTGGCTATTCTCCAGCCCTCCGGGACATCACCTGAAGACAGTGAGGATCCAAAGATATCTGTCAAGGCCTCAGCAATTTCCGCTCTAGCCTCCTTCAGTATTCTGGGGTAGATCCCATCAGGCCCTGGGGCCTTAATATTTTTCAAGGTGCCCAACACCTCGTCGTTTTGGATCTCAATGTGACCCAGGCTATCTACACACCCTTCTCCAGACTCAACATCCACCAATTCCTTCTCTTGAAATGAAATGAAATGAAAATCACTTATTGTCACGAGTAGGCTTCAATGAAGTTACTGTGAAAAGCCCCTAGTCGCCACATTCCGGCGCCTGTCCGGGGAGGCTGGTACGGGAATCGAACCGTGCTGCTGGCCTGCTTGGTCTGCTTTATAAGCCAGCGATTTAGCCTTGTGAGCTAAACCAGCCCCTAACTTTTTGGTGAATACTGATGCAAAGTATTCATTTAGTACCTCGCCCATTTCCTCTGGCTCCACACATAGATTCCCTTGCCTATCCTTCAGTGGGCCCACCCTTTCCCTGGCCACCCTCTTGCTTTTTATGTACGTGTAAAAAGCCTTGGGATTTCCCTTAACCCTATTTGCCAATGACTTTTCGTGACCCCTTTTAGCCCTCCTGACTCCTTGCTTAAGTTCCTTCCTACTTTCCTTATATTCCACACAGGCTTTGTCTGTTCCCAGCCTTCTCGCCCTGACAAATGCTTCTCGGCCTTCCTTGGAGAGATTCTCAGCAACACTCGAGGTGGGCATGATGGTCCGTGGGGCCTGGTCAGGCAGTGAGTAAAGCTGGTTTGCCCAAGGGCGATCTCTCATCTGGAGAGATGGTGGCGTGCGGGAGTGTCACTGAACTAGTCACCGAGAGGCCCAGGCTAAATACTCTGGGGGTCACCGGTTCAAATTCCAGCACAGCAGGTGGTGGGATTTAAATTCCATGAATGAATCTGGAATTATGAAGCTAGTTTCAGTAACGACGGCCATGGCAACCATCCTGCAAGAACCCACCTGGTTCGCTAATGTCTCTTTCGGGAAGGAAGTCTGCCGCCCTAACTCGGTCTGGCCTACATGTGACTCCACGCCAATGTGGTTGACTCGGCACTGCCCCTCTGAAAAGGCGAGGCGTGCCAATGGGTTCACGGGAAATTGAGGATGGGCACGAAATGCCAGCGTCACCCACAACCTATGAAAAACTGGAGCCTGCGGGGTAGAGCTGCCCCAGCAGTCGGCGATCAGTTATCGGGTTACTCTCGCAGTGTGACAATCGCAGAATCAAGACCGTCAGGATGCTGCCCCTTAATCAAAGGCCCACAGAACCCAGAAAAGGATGTAACGAGAGGTGGAGGGACGTGGCACGTGAGAAAGAAGCAAATGTGAAGTAATCTGTGTGCTTCACATTACAGCACTGTTACCATTCTCACTGCGACTGATCTTATTTCAAAGACATTATTGGCCTGATTACGAAGCAGAGGTCAACACGAAAGAAGCTCTCTCCAACTTTAAACGTATCCCAGATAATATCAATGCTGGATATGGATAACTCAATGACTGAATACCTCTGGGACAGGAACGTTGGACTTATAAAAATCCAATCCTTTCCACCCCAATTCAAAAGTGTTTCCATATATTTGAGCAGGAACAATTACATGGGGGGGGGGGGCGAAACATATCTCGGGATTCATCGCCGTGTTCTCCTCAATGCAGTGCTAGACATCATCGACGTTGGGGTAGGGGGCGGGGGCAGAGTAGTTTAGGCTTGGAGCCTGGCAACAGTGTGATGGACCCTGAGGTATCCAACACGGAAGAGGCCGGCAACATCAGAGAGTCACTGGTAAATCCAGTGGGAATTCAGGAGAAACTGTACCTGGCGGGAACGTGGAACTCACTATCTCGAGACGCTGTGTTTGAATAACATGGGTGCATTTGAAGGGAAGCTCGATCCACGTGGAGGGTACAGGAATGGAAGGTTCTGCTGGTAGAGAGTGAGGTGGAGATGACCCGTATGGGGTGTAAATACCACCCTCGAGTACTTGGTTCCACTGTGCTGCTACATTCGATGTAATTCTATGTCGTAACAAGGTGCGTGTAATGCCATCGGGTTAACTGAATCGCTATAGGAACAGCAATTCCCTCCAGTATCCTGGTTAAGACGTATCCCTCGCTCAACACCCACAGCAGGTGATTTTGCCATTATTGCTGCTTGCGGGATCTTGCTGTGCGCAAATCGGCCGTCACATCTCCGACATCGCAACAGCGACCAGGCTTCGAAAGTACTTCAATGGACGGGGAGAGAGAGGGGGCACAGTGGCGCGGTGGATTAGCACTGCTGCCTCACGGCGGCCAGGACCCGGGTTCAATCCCGGCTCCGGGTCACTATCCGTGTGGAGTTTGCACATTCTCCCCGTGTCTGCGTGGGTCTCACCCCCCCCCCCCCCCCCCCCAAACAAACCCCAAAAATATGTGCAGGGGAGGCGGATTGGCCACGCTAAATTGGAAACATTTTTAAAAAGTACTTCACCGGCCGGAAACGGATGCGGGATTGGTGAAGGTGCTGGGGAAAGGCAGCTCTTACCCCTGGCCACACACTCTGGGATGAGCAATGACATGGACATTGGGCGCGGTCAGGGTTGGTGCTATGCCGTGACGGCTATCCTGGCTGAATTGCCTCCCATCAGCTGTAGGCTGGAACGGCCAGGTTGTTGCAAGTTGGGCCAGGAGGGAAGAAATCTCGTAAATGTGAACATTCCGTCAGGAATTGTGGCAGAGGATTGAAGTAAAGAGTTGATCAGCTCCGTGAACCATACGGGCAAGAAGTCCAGATGCTCATGGAGGCAGGCGCCCCTCCAGTCTGGAAGGGTAGAAAATATGAGGGATTATGCAACGACCTCTGGACTTTGCTCCGTTTCCTCCAAGCCACACTCAAGATAATGTGTTTCACCAGCAAATCAGGCTGTAATGAATCGGCCACTTTCTCAAGTGATTACCCTGATTACAGGGCGTCTCGGATATTTTCGCGCTCCTAATGAGGTGAAGAGCTCCAATGATATTCACACAAGCTCAGCAAAGAGAGGAGGCCGACAGAAAAACAGAGATAACTGGCAGGAGAAGAAGAATGAAAAAACAATGGTGTCAAACCGAGGAAGCTCCCGCCCATGCCCTACCTCTCCCAGGGCTCAATGGGAGGAACAGGAGAAGGTCATTGGTGTTGAGGGATGGGGAGTGGATGTTGGGAGGGGGGGGGGGGGGGGAGTTGGTAGGGGCATGATCACGTCTGCCCCATTGACGCCCAAGGTTTGCCTGATGCCATGTTCAGGTGAGTGAGACAGCAACCCTCTTGCCCGAAGCGGGGGAACAACTCAGAGGAAAACACAGTCCCTCCCTGGCTGCGGCATCCCAGCGACAATTGGAGGTGGAATTGGGTGCAGGGTTTTCACAGGGCAAAGTCTGATGCCATGCCTGGGCCACAGTAACCTTAACCTGCTGGCCGACAGCCGCAAAAGGTTGTTCTAAAACATTTTAGCATTCGAAAGCCCGCAAACGATTTTCTCCAGGAATCAGAAGCCACTGACTGTCCCTCAACGAGGTTTTTTTCTTTTCTTCACGAATCCCAATTGCTTCACCTTGAGTTTTCCTGTAATTGATCAGAGTCTCACTGAGATTCTCTCTTCCTCCGTTCTGCTGTTCACTACAGTCTTCATCTCTTCATGCTGCTGAAGGTTTGTGTCTTCGTTTTTGCGTATGATCTTGAAAGACAATCAGCTGCTCTTTCAACTGTTTATTTTCCTCTTGCCAGCTTATGCTGCACTTCAGTGCATTGCCCTGTGGCTACTGGTAGTTCTGACACTGCTTTAGCTGAAGTAGCATTCAACATTTATTTTTAGCACCTCATGTTTCTTCAAGGCTACATATTGATCCTTCAAAGAGTCTTTTGGGGCAATGACTTTGAAGAGTGCCTTCTGCCTGTTCTGCCTGCTGATGTGCTTGGCTGTAGCTTGGTTGAGTTCTTTCAGCTCAGCTCTGATATGAACATTTTCTTGTGGCACAGCTTCATTTTCTGTTTTCAGGTTTTGTTTCTTTTGGGTCATCCCAGATAGCGTTCATTCATTCACAGCCCACTGATTGCTCCACACTTCTACCTGCTGTTGCAGCTTGGGTCATGTGTCAGCAGTTTCAAAAAACCCTATTTCTAAGCCCTTTAGCAGTTTCTCAATCTCTTCCTTCTTCTGAGCCAAGCTCTTTGGCTTGAGCACTGCATTGTGCTAACATGCCACACCACCATTTTGTGGTTATGTAAGTATTGTGTCCCTCAACTGGAGAGACAAACACATGAATAGGACGGGAATAGAGGGAAACGGATCCTGGAAGTCTGGAAGGTTTTAGTCTATACGGGCAGCATGGTCGGCGCAGGCTTGGAGGGCCGAAGGGCCTGTTCCTGTGCTGTACTTTTCTTTGTTCTTTGTTCTTTGGGGTCTGCTGGCTTCCTTGGTGCTTCATCGGGGTGTTCGAGATCTTCTAAAAAAAGTCTCCTCAACCTGGAGATTTAAATATTTGTCAAAGGCTTTTCATTTCTCACCAGATGTGGTTGAGGATTCATCTTGCTTTAGGGTTACTTCATTTGCAATTACTCCAAACAAGCATTAAAAACATTTTAACTTGTAACTTTCTGATTTCCCAGAGACTCAGAACTCAGAGACTCCCAATCTTGTTTTGGCCCTTGTCATAGCCTCAACTGGTCTGGTACTTTTAATTTTCTATCCATAGCCTTTTTCTTTAAAAAGGTGAGTACGTCTTTCATGTTCAAAATGGCTCTGCAGTTGCTGTTTTTTTAATTTCTCTCTTCTTCCCACACTTGGTCAGTTTCGGTGGGCGGACATTGCACCAATGGGCCATTTAAAAAAATAAAACATATATATTTTTTAAAAACTTAATCTCAGCATGGGAGAACTTTAAAATAGTATTTGGTCCTCTGCTTGGATTTTCAGTTGGAGACACGTACTAAAAGGTGACTTTATTACTTTCCCTTGCGTACTTAATTTTTTTTCCAATTCTGTTCGGCCTCTTCATGTTCCGGTGGCAGCTGGGTATGTTCACGGCTGCTCTACTCCAGCTGCACTCTGGATCTCCTAATAAGACCATAAGACATAGAAGCAGAATTAGGCCACTCGGCCCATCGAGTCTGCTCCGCCATTCAATCATGGCTGATATTTTTCTCATCCTCCATTCTCTTGCCTTCTCCCCATAACCCCTGATCCCCTTATCAATCAAGAACCTATCTAACTCGGTCTTAAAGACACTCAGTGACTTGGCCTCCACAGCCTTCTGCGGCAAATAGTTCCAGAGATTCACCACCCTCTGGCTGAAGAAATTCCTCCTCATCTCTGTTTTAAAGGATCGTCCCTTTAGTCTGAGATTGTGTCCTCTGGTTCTAGTTTTTCCTCCAAGTGGAAACATCCTCTCCACGTCCACTCTATCCAGGCCTCGCAGTATCCTATAAGTTTCAATAAGATCCCCCCTCATCCTTCTAAACTCCAATGAGTACAGACCCAGAGTCCTCAACCATTCCTCACACGACAAGCTCTTCATTCCTGGGATCATTCTTGTGAACCTCCTCTGGACCATTTCCAAGGCCAGCACATCCTTCCTTAGATACGGGGCCCAAAACTGCTCACAATACTCCAAATGGGGTCTGACCAGAGCCTTACACAGCCTCAGAAGTACATCCCTGGTCTTGTATTCCAGCCCTCTCAACGTGAATGCTAACATTGCATTTGCCTTCCTAACTGCCGACTGAACCTGCACATTAACCTTAAGAGAATCGTGAACAAGGACTCCCAAGTTCCTTTATGCTTCTGATTTCCTAACCATCTCCCCATCCTGGTGGATGACTAATTCAAAAGGCAAGTTAGCTTTTTAATCGTATTTATTTTGCTCACCCTTCTCGTGACTTGGCCGGGTCCTTTGGCTCTGCCTCTGCTCCATCCGATCAGGTCTGGCTTTTCATCTGCACAGTGGATTATTTTGCTGCCTTTCATTCTTTTCTTTCCCCTCTTTTGCAATTTTGCTCGGCCTTTTCAGATCCAGCTCGGTCCTTTGACTTTGTCTTTGGGCTGGCAATGGGGCTCCATGTGCCCTGGCCGATTCCTTCAGCCCCCTCGCCTGCAATGCAGCATTTTATTTGGGTGCTTTCTAACTGAGACAGGTTAGACAGACAGGGCCTGCTTCCACTGGAGTTCAGAAGAGTGAGGGGTGACTTGATTGAAGTACATAAGATCCCGAATGTTCTCGACAAGGTGGATGCGGAAAGGATGTTTCCTCTTGTGGGTGAGCCAAGGACTAGGAAGCACGGTTTTTAAATGAGGGCTTTCCCTTTGAAGACAGAGCTGATGAGAAGGTACTCTCAGAGGGCTGTGCAACTCTCTAACTAAGGAGGCGTTGGAGGGAGGGGTCAGTGAATATTTCTAAAGTGGAGATCAATAGATTCTTGTGAGGCAAGGGGACCGAAGGTGATCGGGGGTAGATGGGAATGTGGAATTCGAAACAGAAGTAGATCGGCCATAATTGTATAGAATGATGCGGCAGGCTCGAGGGGCTGAATGGCCCACTCCTGCTCCTATGTTCATCCTCAGGCTTTAGTTTCTACCTCATGTTTTGAGTTTCCGAGTTCCTTCTCCAACTTCCCTGGGATTTTGGAGTCCATCCTTTGATGTCACCATGTTGCAAAGGTTATTTGGTATTTTAGGGAGAAGCTGGAAGGCTTGTACATTTAAACATACACCGCTTATTGTTAACCGATAACTGTGCATATATCCAAGGTACTGCCACGAATGGATACCATTCCCATGACAGCTCCTTCCAGCCCACACTCCACACACAACCGACTATCACGCGACTGTCCACATCACCACTCTGGGTGGTACAATCCCACATTAACTCTTAACCTGCCGAACACCCTTATACTACATTAAAGAGATGAATGGGCGCGATTCTTCGGAACCCGGCAGGACGGGCAACTCCGGCGCGAAGGAGTGGCGTGTACCACTCCGGCATCGAGCCGCCCTGAAGGTACGGAATCCTCCGCACCTTCAGGGGCTAGGCAGGAGCCGAAGGGACTTGGCGGCACGACAACCGGCTTAGAAACGCCTCCGCCGGCCGGCGCATGCGCGGGAGCACCAGCGTGTGCTGCCGTCATCCCAGCACATGCGTAGGGGGGTGGGTTCATCTCCGCGCCAGCCATCGCGGACCGTTACAGCGGCTGCCATGGAGGAATAGAGTGCCCCCACGGCACAGGCCCGCCCGCCGATCGGTGGGCTCCGATCGCAGGCCAGGCCAACATGGGGGGCACCCCCTGGGACCAGATCCACCCCCGCGTCCCCCCCCCCCCCCCCCCCCGAGGACCCCGGAGGCCGCCCGTGGAGCCAGGTCACGCTGGTAAGTACCTGTCGTAGCATACACCGGCAGGACAGGCCTGAAACGGCTGGCCACTCGGCCCATCTGCGGGCCGGAGAATCGCCAGGAGGGCCGCTGCCAGCGGCCGCCGACCGGCGCAGCGCGGTTCCCATTCCCGTCAAATCCCCGGCGCTGGAGGATTCGGCAGCCGGCAGGAGCGGGATTCATGCCGCCCCCCCTGGCAATTCTCCGACCCGGCGGGGTGGTCAGAGAATCCTGCCCCATGTCAGAGAGAGAGAGAGGTTCTGAGGAGGTGGAGAGAGTCAGAAGGAATGTGGGTCAAGGGTTTGTGCTGACGTCTCTCTATCCAAGGCAGAACAGAAAGAGGGCGAAGCAGCACAGTAGCATGGTGGTTAGCACAATTCTTTTACAACTCCAGGGTCCCAGGTTCGATTCCCGGCTCGGGTCACTGTCTGTGCGGAGATTGCACGTTCTTCCCGTGTGTGCGTGGGTTTCCTCCGGGTGCTCCGGTTTCCTCCCACAGTCCAAGGATGTGCAGGTTAGGTGGATTGGCCACGATAAATTGCCCTTAGTGTCCAAAATTGCCCTTAGTGTTGGGTGGGGTTACTGGGTTATGGGGATAGGGTGGAGGTGTTGACTTGGGTCGGGTGCTCTTTCCAAAGCTGGTGCAGACTCGATGGGCCGAATGGCTTCCTTCTGCACTGTAAATTCTATGATTCTATGGTAACTGGAGGAGCAAACTCTAGGAATGACCCATTGGGTTGGAGGAGATTGCAGGGATTGGGGAGCCCAGGCAAGACATTTCGATGTATTACATTGTAAGATGGAGCCAATGTGAGTTGGCAAGGGCCGGGGGGGGGGGGGTGAAAGGTGACCAGAACCTGGATCTCGGTGGTCTTTGGGCAGGTTAGCATAACTGAAGGCGAGCTGAAGATATTGATCAGCGTTGAGGTGGGGTGGGGGGGGGGGGGAGGCAGTGAGGGATCGATGTGATGATGTTGTGGTGGCGGGAGAGGTCAGCCGCGTTGGCGGGTGACCTCCAGGGTTTGAAGGTCATCTCGGGGTCAAATACGATGCCGAGGTTGGACTTCCTCCTGGCAGATTGAGATGGGAACCGGGTCGGAAGCTGAGACGCGGAGGTTTCGAATGACTTTAACATTGGGCAATGTTAAACAGGAACAAAATCCCAGCTCGTCTGTGAACGCCAACGTGTCGGCCATTGAGGAGCTGAGGCAGAAATAATAATAATCTTTATTATTGTCACAGGTAGGTTACATTAACACTGCAATGAGAGGATGTGGCCAAGGGCAAGGAATAGAAAGGGGAGTGAGGGGGGGCACAGTCACATAAAGGTTGGAGGGAGAGAGGGGGTGAGGGGAATTATCAGCCAGGGTTCCTGTTGCCAACTGCCCTCTGGTGTCAATTACTGGAACTGCACGAGTGAGGCACAGAACAGGACGGGCTGGGCTGGGGAACAACAATCATTGGGCTCACTGAGCAGAGTACAAATGGAGCCACACTTTTCCTGGGGAAGCGGCAAGGTTGTCACACAGGAAAGAACAAATGCTGGTAATGGGTGGACCGTTTCAAATGGGGGGGGAGTGATTCCTCTCGTCCAACAACTCCCTTTAAAGCAGGCCCAGGATAATTAAACGTGCCAGTTCCCCCAATATGAAGGATCAATCCATCTCCCAGCCTCCCTGCATGGAAATTCTGCCTCATCCCGATTGTCAAAATGTCAGAAATTACTTCTGCGAGCTGGCATTGGTCAGGCCAGCAGAATTCATACAGGGTCATCCCACCCACCCCTCTTGTCTTGAGTTTGCAATTAACTTGAGTTAAATGGTTTTCACCCTCTGTCTCAGGGCCATCATTGCCAGACACTAGGTAACCTCAGATTCTGAGAGCTCACTGGAGAAGGAGGAGGAAATATTGAAGAGAGAGAGAGAAGGAAATTGCACTGAATTGAGAGAGAGAGAGGAAACACTGGAGAGACTGAGATGCAATCAGCTGTGAAGTGAGGACACAGGGACAAGCGGATAGCAAACACTCACAGAGATGGGCCAGTAGAATTACTTCATCCATCCTCATAGCAAAAATATATATATTTATAAATCATCTGATTGTTTGAAGTAGAGGACATCCGCCCTCTTCTCCCCAAAACAATGTTATTTGAAAACTTCTGAGTCTGCACCCATTTGCAAAGAGCCGGACTTTTAAACACTTCAATATTTCCACGAATATTTCGCAGTCACGCGGTTAAGATTTAAATTCCCAAATCTGAACACAAAATGAAATAAACCATTCCCCAAACCAACAGCCAATTATGTAGATCCTTACTTTTAGCTTGAACGTCAAGTTTAAGAACGTCTCACAGATTATCTGTGCCCCAAGCACTTTGTGATCTTTGTCTCCGGTTCTTCGAGTCCAATACTGCCCTTTGGCTTCACACTTTACAACTTCAAACTTCTGATCTTGTCCCCTCCCCATCCCCCGCCCAGAGTCATTCAGAGAAAATAAATAGTTTATTCATGCTAAGAAGAGGAATGAGAGAGAGAGAGTTAGACATTGGGAGGGATGAAGGGAAGGGGAATTTTGGAAAGAGGAGGGGAGGGGGAAGAGAAAAATTGAGGGGAGAGAGCGAGAGAGAGAGAGAGGCTGGGGAAAGGAAAATTTCAGCAAAGAACAATCAAAAAGAAATATTGCAGCAAAGATGCAACGGGGGGAGGAGGTGGAGGGAGGAGAGAAAAGACTTGGAAGAGAAATAGGGGAGGGGGAGAAGAGGAATGGAGAGGGAGAAGAGGAATGGAAGGGGAGAAGAGGAATAGAGGGGGAGAAGAGGAATAGAGGGGAAGAAGAGAAATGGGGAGAGAAGAGAAATAGGGAAACGAGAAATTCGGGAAGAGGAAGAGAAATGGGAGGGGGGGAGAAATGTTTTGAGAACAACTGGCAGAGGTTGAATGGGAGAGGACCAAAGGAAAATCTGAATCAGGATCGGGGAGGAAGAGAGAGAGAGAGAGAGAGAGAAAAGATAAATAAATGAAAATCTGAAAGGGAGAGGAAAGGAGTGGGAGTGAGGAAAGAGAAGGGGAGCAATAAAAAAAACACAGCTGGAGTGATAAAGAGAGATAGAGAGAGATAAGGAGAGAAATAAAGAGAGAGAGCAATAGAGAGAGATGAAGAGAGACAGAGAGGTAAGAGAGAGATAAAGAGAGATAAAGAGAGATAGAGACATAAAGAGAGAGAGATAGAGATAGAGAGAGATAGAGAGAGATAAAGAGAGATAGAGAGAGATAAAAGAGTTAGAGAGATAGAGAGATACAGAGTGATAAAGAGAGAGGGATAAAGAGAGAGAGATAGAGATAAAGAGAGAGATAAAGAGAGAGATAAAGAGAGAGAGAGATGAAAGTGTGAGAGAGAGATAAAGAGAGACATAGAGAGATAGAGAGAGACAGAAAGAGCTAGAGAGAGAGAGAGGTTGCTCAGAGGGTTAGGACATTGCACGGATTAGTTCGGAGGTGAGGCAGATAGAATCTGGGAGGTCGCCCACTATTGATGTTAAAATATAAAACATCCCTGAGGAAGCAACCTCGCGCCTGTTTGCTTTTATTTACAAAACAATGAAACCACTGCAATATTGAAAAGTCTGCCCGTTACTGCCCCCACTCCCCCACCAACACAATTTACTAAAACCCATCGGATATCCGACCGCTTGCCTTCCACTGCCCTGCATTTTAACAATGAATCAGGGAACTTCCAGCCTCTCCCCTGTCCATCCAAAGGGATACATGCAGGGGTGAATTCAGCCGGAGTTTGCAGTGGCACAATGTGCACACAGCGCCTGGCTGGAAGAGAGACACGATCAAACCCATCCTCAAATCAGCTTAACAAAAAAGACTGCAGAGGGAGGGGAGTTTTAAAGTGCCTGGCACAGAATAGAGACCCCCACCTCCCTCTCCATGAAGGTTCAAGGATGTGCACACTCACTATTTTTTGCGTGTTCCCCGTTGAGCTGAGTTTGGTTCCGTTCAAGCCCACCAGGGTGGGGAGGGTCTGGGACATCCAGTTGGTCACCATAGCCATGGTGCTGAGGACAGCGCCAATCTTCAGGAGAGGGACACTCATGCTGAGCTCTGCTTCATTCCCCCCACCCCTCTCCCCTTGAAGCTTGGACACACACAGACACACACACAGCTCCCACTGCTCTGTCTGTCTGTCTGTCTCTCTCTCTCCCAGCCAGCCCTGGCTGCTGCACTCACATCACAAGCAGCTTTCCACAATCACTGCTCAATGCAGTCCAGACAACACAGAGAGAGAGAGAGAGAGAGAAACCCCAACACATCTCTCTCACACCCTGACGTCACCCTCAGCATGCCAGGCTGCCAGTGGAGGGCTTTGATGTGACGGAGAGAGGGATGGAGGAGTGAGGGGAGAGAGGAGAGAGGGTAGGTGGGAAGGTTAACACTTTGCTTCATGGGCAACCCTCGACCATGCCCCCCACCCCCCCCCCCTCTCCCGTGTCAGACACCAGGTCAGCAGTGAGGGAGGGAGGGAGGGAGGGAGTTACTGAGGCAGCAGCGAGGGAGGGAGGGAGAGAGTTACTGAGGCTGCAGTGAGGGAGGGAGGGAGGGAGTTACTGAGGCTGCAGTGAGGGAGGGAGGGAGGGAGTTACTGAGGCTGCAGTGAGGGAGGGAGGGGAGGGAGTTACTGAGGCTGCAGTGAGGGAGGGAGGGAGGGAGTTACTGAGGCAGCAGTGAGGGAGGGAGGGAGTTACTGAGGCAGCAGTGAGGGAGGGAGGGAGGGAGTTACTGAGGCTGCAGTGAGTGAGGGAGGGAGGGAGTTACTGAGGCTGCAGTGAGGGAGGGAGGCAGGGAGTTACTGAGGCTGCAGTGAGGGAGGGAGGGAGTTACTGAGGCTGCAGTGAGGGAGGGAGGGGAGGGAGTTACTGAGGCTGCCGTGAGGGAGGGAGGGAGGGAGTTACTGAGGCTGCAGTGAGGGGAGGGAGGGAGGGAGTTACTGAGGCTGCAGTGAGGGAGGGAGGGAGGGAGTTACTGAGGCAGCAGTGAGGGAGGGAGGGAGGGAGTTACTGAGGCTGCAGTGAGGGAGGGAGGGAGGGAGTTACTGAGGCTGCAGTGAGGGAGGGAGAGAGGGAGTTACTGAGGCAGCAGTGAGGGAGGGAGGGAGGGAGTTACTGAGTCTGCAGTGAGGGAGGGAGGGAGGGAGTTACTGAGGCTGCAGTGAGGGAGGGAGGGAGGGAGTTACTGAGTCTGCAGTGAGGGAGGGAGGGAGGGAGTTACTGAGGCTGCAGTGAGGGAGGGAGGGAGTTACTGAGGCTGCAGTGAGGGAGGGAGGGAGGGAGGGAGTTACTGAGGCTGCAGTGAGGGAGGGAGGCAGGGAGTTACTGGGGCTGCAGTGAGGGAGGGAGGCAGGGAGTTACTGAGGCTGCAGTGAGGGAGGGAGGGAGGGAGTTACTGAGGCTGCAGTGAGGGAGGGAGGGAGGGAGGTTACTGAGGCTGCAGTGAGGGAGGGAGGCAGGGAGTTACTGAGGCCGCAGTGAGGGAGGGAGGGAGGGAGGTTACTGAGGCGGCAGTGAGGGAGGGAGGGCAGGGAGTTACTGAGGCGCAGTGAGGGAGGGGGAGGGATTTACTGAGGCTGCAGTGAGGGAGGGGGGAGGGAGTTACTGAGGCTGCAGTGAGGGAGGGAGGCGGGTGTACTGAGGCTGCAAGTGAGGGAGGGAGGAGAGTTACTGAGGCTGCAGTGGAGGGAGGGAGGGAGTTACTGAGGCAGCAGGTGAGGGAGGGAGGGAGGGAGGTTACTGAGGCTGCAGTGAGGGAGGAGGGAAGGGAGTTTACTGAGGCTGCAGTGAGGGAGGGAGGGGAGGGAGTTACTGAGCTGCGGAGTGAGGGGGGAGGGAAGGAAGTTACTGAGGGCTACGCAGTGAGGGAGGGAGGGAGGGGAGGGAGGGAGTTACTGGGGCAGCAGTGAAGGAGGGAGGGAGGGAGTTCCTGAGGCTGCAGTGAGGGAGGGAGGGAGGGAGTTACTGAGGCAGCAGTGAGGGAGGGAGGGAGGGGAGGGAGGGAGGGAGTTACTGAGGCTGCAGTGAGGGAGGGAGGGAGGGAGTTACTGAGGCTGCAGTGAGGGAGGGAGGGAGGGGAGGGAGTTACTGGGGCTGCAGTGAAGGAGGAGGGAGGGAGTTCCTGAGGCTGCAGTGAGGGAGGGAGGGAGGGAGGGAGTTACTGAGGCTGCAGTGAGGGAGGGAGGGAGGGAGTTACTGAGGCTGCAGTGAGGGAGGGAGGGAGGGAGGGAGTTACTGGGGCAGCAGTGAGGGAGGGAGGGAGGGAGGGAGTTACTGAGGCTGCAGTGAGGGAGGGAGGGAGTTACTGAGGCTGCAGTGAGGGAGGGAGGGAGGGGAGGGAGTTACTGAGGCTGCAGTGAGGGAGGGAGGGAGTTACTGAGGCTGCAGTGAGGGAGGGAGGGAGGGAGTTACTGGGGCTGCCGTGAGGGAGGGAGGGAGGGGAGGGAGGGAGGGAGGGAGTTACTGAGGCTGCAGTGAGGGAGGGAGGGAGTTACTGAGGCTGCAGTGAGGGAGGGAGGGAGTTACTGAGGCTGCAGTGAGGGAGGGAGGGAGGGAGTTACTGAGGCTGCAGTGAGGGAGGGAGTTATTGAGGCTGCAGTGAGTGAGGGAGGGAGGGAGTTACTGGGGCTGCCGTGAGGGAGGGAGGGAGGGAGTTACTGAGGCTGCAGTGAGGGAGGGAGGGAGGGAGTTACTGAGGCTGCAGTGAGTGAGGGAGGGAGGGAGTTACTGAGGCAGCAGTGAGGGAGGGAGGGAGGGAGTACTGAGGCTGCCGTGAGGGAGGGAGGGAGGGAGGGAGTTACTGGGGCTGCAGTGAGGGAGGGAGTTACTGAGGCTGCCGTGAGGGAGGGAGGGAGGGAGTTACTGAGGCTGCAGTGAGGGAGGGAGGGAGGGAGTTACTGAGGCTGCAGTGAGGGAGCGTAAGAGGGAGGGACTGGGGGGGGGCGTTGGGTGAGACGGGGAGAGACTGGGGGAGGGGTCAGGCTCGGGTGGAAATGGAAGAGACTGGGGGAGATACTAAGGGGAGAGACTGGGGTGGAGAAGAGGGGAGAGACTGAGGGGAGGCTGGAGGGAGAGAGATTGGGGTGGAGAGATTGGAGGGGAGATACTTGGGGGAGAGAGACCACGGAGGGGGAGAGGGGAGATTGCGGGGAGGGACAATTGGTGGAGAGATTGGGGGGGAGAACTGGAGGGAATGGGGAGAGATTGAGAGGGGGGAGCGTGGAGTGGGGGGCCACTCGGGGCAAGAGACTGGAGGGGGGAGGGATTGCAGAGAGAGAACCTGAGGGAGTGGGGAGAGACTGAGGGAGGGGGGACCTTGGGGTGGGGGCCACTAAAGGGAGAGAGATTGGGGAGGAGACTTGGAGGAAGAATTCCTGTTTAATCCCGGTTTGTTACCTTATTTCCCCCTTCTTTTGTTTTGCCGTTATTATTTTTGATCCATGAATTAATGGACATGTATCTTTAAGGAAAGCAGAAGAATAAAAATGTTTATAGGACAGAGCTGGTTTCTGCTGGTTTCTGCTGGTTTGACCAGAATTGTTGACACCAGAGAGAGTGTGAGAGAGAGATAACATAAGAACATAAGAACTAGGAGCAGGAGTCGGCCATCTGGCCCCTCGAGCCTGCTCCACAATTCAATGAGATCATGGCTGATCTTTTGTGGACTCAGCTCCACTTTCCGGCCCGAACACCATAACCCTTAATCCCTTTATTCTTCAAAAAACTATCTATCTTTACCTTAAAAACATGTAATGAAGGAGCCTCAACTGGGCAAGGAATTCCATAGATTCACAACACTTTGGGTGAAGAAGTTCCTCCTAAACTCAGTCCTAAATCTACTTCCCCTTATCTTGAGGCTATGCCCCCTAGTTCTGCTTTCACCCGCCAGTGGAAACAACCTGCCCTGCATCTATCCTATCTATTCCCTTCATAATTTTAAATGTTGCTATAAGATCCCCCCTCATCCTTCTAAATTCCAACGAGTACAGTCCCAGTCTACTCAACCTCTCCTCTTAATCCAACCTCTTCAGCTCTGGGATTAACCTAGTGAATCTCCTCTGCACACCCTCCAGTGCCAGTACGTCCTTTCTCAAGTAAGGAGACCAAAACTGAACACAATACTCCAGGTGTGGCCTCACTAACAATTTATACAATTGCAGCATAACCCCCCTAGTCTTAAACTCCATCCCTCTAGCAATGAAGGACAAAATTCCATTTGCCTTCTTAATAACCTTTTGCACCTGTAAACCAACTTTCTGTGACTCATGCACTAGCACACCCAGGTCTCTCTGCACAGCAGCATGCTTTAATATTTTATTTTTTAAATAATAATCCCGTTTGCTGTTATTCCTACCAAAATGGATAACCTCACATTTGTCAACATTGTATTCCATCTGCCAGACTCTAGCCCATTCACTTAACCTATCCAAATCCCTCTGCAGACTTCCAGTATCCTCTGCACTTTTTGCTTTACCACTCATCTTAGTGTCATTTGCAAACTTGGACAAATTGCCCTTGGTCCCCAACTCCAAATCATCTATGTAAATTGTGAACAATTGTGGGCCCAACACGGATCCCTGAGGGACACCACTAGCTACTGATTGCCAACCAGAGAAACACCCATTAATCCCCACTCTTCGCTTTCTATTAATTAACCAATCCTCTATCCATGCTACTACTTTACCCTTAATGCCATGCATCTTTATCTTATTCAGCAGCCTTTTGTGTGGCACCATGTCAAAGGCTTTCTGGAAATCCAGATATACCACATTGGACTCAATTTGATTGATTGCCTGGTGGACAATGAATTGTCCCAAAAAGCCGTACTCTTCCCGGTAATAGATGGTGATTGGATGCTATGCCAGGGGACCTGGGCAAATTACTCTGCAGTAAAACCATTACAGGCTGCGAACAGAGACTTTAACCCTGAGGCTCGCTGTGAAGGAAGCTGTGCTTAAAAACCCACAACCTGAAACAAAAACGTTTTCCTTTTACTTATGATTTTCCCCCTTTTCCTCCCCTCTGTGTTTTGTGTGTGTGTAGAGGATGGGACAATCCCAGAGGAGGGGCAAGCTAAAGTGAGGGATTAGAAATTAGATAAATTAACCAGTTGTATTTCCTGCATACATCATGATCATTCTTGTTATAAATAAACAGTAATTTTGTTTACATTTACAAACCTGGTGACTGCCAAGGGTCAAAGATTTTGGGTATTTTTTATAACAATTATTGGTTAATTCACTTGTATTGTGACTCCAGGTTAAGTGGGCTGGAATTGACCCAGGTGGTCATAACACACAGACACACACACACCTCTCTGATATCTGTGCATGCCCACAACCCTCTGACCTTAACACTCACATACCTCTTTAATATATAAACATATACACCAGTTTGATATCCACACACACAGACACACACCTCTGATATCTACAAACCCACCACTCTGATATCTACACACGTCTGATATCTACACACACACCACTCTGATATTCACACACACACCACTCTGATATCCATGCACACACCACTCTGATATCTACACACACCACTACAATATCCATGCACACACCACTCTGATATCTACAAACAAACCACCCTGATATCTACACAAACACCTCTGATATTCACACACACACCACTCTTATATCCATGCACACACACCACTCTGATATCTACACACACACCACTACGATATTGACAAGCATACACCATTCTGATGTCACACACACACACCTCTGATATCCACACACACCACTCTGATATTAACACGCACATACCATTCTGATATCTACACACACACCTCTGATATACACACACCCACACATACATACACCTCTCTGATATCCACACAACCAACATACACACACCCTGATATTGACACAGCTACACATGCACACACCTCTCTGATAGCCACACATCTACACATACAAACACCTCTCTGATATACGCACACATACACAGACCTCTCTGATATCTACACACCTGCACATACACACACCACTCTGATAGCCACACTCACACATACATATATCTTTCTGATATCTACACACACACAAACACCCAAACCTTGATATCTACACACCCACATACACACACATCCCAGTATCCCCACACCCACACACCTCTCTGATAGCCACACACACATACACACATCTCTCTGATAGCCACACACACATACACACATCTCTCTGATAGCCACACACACATACACACATCTCTCTGATAGCCACACACACATACACACATCTCTCTGATAGCCACACATCCACACATGCAAACACCTCTCTGATATACACACACACATACACGCACCTCTCTGATATCTGCACACCTGTACATACACACACCTGTGATATCCACACATCCACACATACATACACCTCTCTGATATACGCACACACATACACACACCTCTCTAATATACGCACACACATTCACACACCACTCTGATATCCACACACCCACACATACAAACACCTCTCTGATATACGCACACTCATACAGACCACTCTGATATCCACACATACTTCTCTGATCTCCACCCACATTCAAGCACACAGTCCTGATATCCACACACACAGAACCCTGTGGGCTTCACACACACACCTCCCTGATATTAATACATACCCACAATTCTCTGATCGCAACACACACACATCTCTTTAATATCCACACACACACACTAAACGGATATTCACACATTGACACCACACTACTATCCACACACACACCACTCGGATACCACCCCCCACACACACACACACCCCACTCTGATACCACCCCCCTCTCCACACACACACACCCCACTCTGATATCCACACACACACCACTCGGATACCACCCCCTCTCCACACACACACACCCCACTCTGATATCCACACACACCAAGCTGATATTCACACACACACCCCACTCAGATATCCACACACACCAAGCTGATATTCACACACACACCCCACTCTGATATCCACACAGACACCACTCGTATACCACCCCCCCCCCCACACACACACCCCACTCTGATATCCACACACACCAAGCTGATATTCACACACACACCCCACTCAGATATCCACACACACCAAGCTGATATTCACACACACACCCCACTCTGATATCCACACAGACACCACTCGTATACCACCCCCCCCCCCACACACACACCCCACTCTGATATCCACACACACCAAGCTGATATTCACACACACACCCCACTCTGATATCCACACACACCAAGCTGATATTCACACACACACCCCACTCTGATATCCACACACACACCCCTCTCTTCTATCCACCCACACACCCCTTTTATATTGACACACACCTCCCTAATATCTACACACACATGCACCCCCCTGATATCCACACACACACACATACACACCTCTCTGATATCCACACACCCACATATACACAGACCTCCCTGGTATCCACATACACCCCGCCCTAATATTCACATACACCAGCATACACGGACACACACCTCTCTGATACACACACACTGGGAATGTCAAATCCTGGTGTGATGTTTTCTTTGGAGATTTCATCATGGAATATTTGAACGTGTGATATTTATCCACTGTTTAGTAATGCTATTTACCTTAGCTGAATAACTCAGAATCATTAAGCTCAGTTCAAATAGTTGACTTTTTTATTCCATAGTGAGATGATTAGCATCAAGAAGATGCGCAGCACAGAGAGATTTTAAGATAGGTAAGGTTCAAATAAAATGTCGATATTTCTACAGATCTGATTCAATGGGAGACATCACCGATTCAAAAAAATATCATTACCATGGGGAAGATGCTGGTTCAGCACACTGGGCTAAATCGCTGGCTTTGAAAGCAGGCCAGCAGCACGGTTCAATTCCTGTATCAGCCTCCCTGAACAGGCGCCGGAATGTGGCGACTAGGGGCTTTCCACAGTAACTTCATTTGAAGCCTACTTGTGACAATAAGCGATTTCCATTCATTTCATTTTT